>NW_006922249.1:997926-1006345 GCF_000298275.1 Orycteropus afer afer | reverse complement strand
ACATTAATGATATTGTTCTATAATTTCCACAATCTGTGGGATCACCTTTCTTTGGAATGGGTACAAATATGGATCTCTTCCAGTCATTGGCCAGGTAGCTGTCTTCCAAATCTCTTGGCATAACTGAGTCAGTGCCTCCAATGGGGCATCTGTTTGTTGAAATATCTCAATCGGTATTCTGTCAA
Organism: Orycteropus afer afer; assembly: GCF_000298275.1. Classification (NCBI taxonomy): domain Eukaryota; kingdom Metazoa; phylum Chordata; class Mammalia; order Tubulidentata; family Orycteropodidae; genus Orycteropus; species Orycteropus afer. The sequence continues at coordinate 1,006,160 of NW_006922249.1, read as the reverse complement.
TTCCCAGAGCCCTGTCCTTTGCCAATTCTTTCATTGCAGTTTTGACTTCCTCCTTCAGTACTATTGGTTCTAGATCATATGCCACTTCCTGAAGAATACATAGAATCACATTGACTATATCTGTGGAAGGAGATGATGGAGAAGCTCAATATCATCAGTTAGACCAAGGCAGAGTGGATCAATTGCTCATATGCAAGTTCAAGTTGAAACTGAAGAAAATTAAGACAGGTCCATGAAAGTGAAAGTATGACCTTGAGTATAAACCTTCTGAAGTTAGAGACCATCTCAAGAATAGATTTGACACATTGGACACTAATGACCAAAGACCAGATGAGTTGTGGGATGACATCATATATGAAGAAAGCAAACAATCATTTAAAAGACAGGAAAGAAATAAAAGACTGAAATGGATGTCAGAAGAGACTCTGCAACTTGTTCCTAAACATAGAGCAGCTAAAATAAATGGAAGAAATGAGCTGAACAGAAGATTTCAAAGGGCAGCTGAAGAAGACAAAGTAAAGTATTTTACTACAATGTGCAAAAACCTGGAGTTAGAGAACATACTTGGCATGTATTAAGCTGAAAGAACTGAAGAAAAAATTCAAACCCTGAGTTGCAATACTGAAGGATTCTCTGAGCAACATATTGAATGATACAGAAAGCATCAAAAGAAGATGAAAGAAATACACAGTTACTGTACCAAATAGAATTGGTTGACTTTCAACCATATCAGAAGGTAGCATATGATCAAGAACCCATGGTATTGAAGAAAGAAGTCCAAGCTGCACTGAAGGCACTGGTGAATAAACAAGGCTCCAGGAACTGATGGAATACCAGTGGATGTTTCAACAAATGGATGCAATGCTGGAAGCACTCATTCATCTATGCCAAGAAATCTGTAGGACAGTTAACTGGTCAGCCATCTGGAAGAGATCCATATTCGTGCCCATTCCAAAGAAAGGTGATCCCACAGAATGTGGAAATTCTCGAGCAGTGTCATTAATGTCACACACAAGTAAAATTTCGCTGCAGGTAATTCAAAAACAGTAGCAACAGTGCCTTGGCAGGGAACTCCTAGAAATTCAAACTATATTCAGCAGAGGACAAGGGATAGCATTGCTGATGTCAGATGGATCTTTGCTGAAAGCAGAGAATACCAGAAAGATGTTTACCTGTGTTTTATTGACTATGCAAAGGCGTTTGACTGTGTGGATCATAACAAATTATGGATACTATTGCAAAGAATGGGATTGCTAGAACACTTAATTGTGCTCATAAGTAACCTATACATAGACTAAGAGGCAGATATTTAAGCAAAACAAGGGGATACTGTGTGTGATTAAAAAACAGGAAAAGTGTGTATCAGGGTTGTATCCTTTGACCATACATATTCAATCTGTATGCTGAGCAAACAATCTGAGAAGCTGGACTGTATGAAGAACGATGCAGCATCAGAATTGGAGGAAGACTCATTAACGACCTGTGACATGCAGATAAAACAGCCTTGCTTGCTGAAAGTGAAGAAGACTTGAAGCACTTACTTGTGAACATCAAAGACTACAGCCTTCAGTATGGATTACACCTCACCATAAAAAAAAATCCTCACAACCAGACCAATAACCAATGATAAACAGAAAAAATATTGAAGTTGTCAAGGATTTCATTTTATTTGGACCCATAATCAACATCCATGGAAGCAGCAGTCAAGAAAGTAAACGACATTGTTGCATTGGGCAAATCTGTTGCAAAGATCCCTTTAAAGTGCTCAAAAGCAAAGATGTCACTCTGAGGACTAATGAGCACCTGACCCAAGCCATGGTATTTTCATTCGCCTCATCTGCATGCAAAAGTTGGACAATGAATAAGGAAGACTAAAGAAGAACTGATGCCTTTAAATTATGGTGTTGGTGAAGAATATTAAGTATGTGATGGACTGCCAGGAGAAGGAACAAATCTGTCTTGGGAGAAGTACAGCCAGGATGCTCCTTAGAAGCCAGGATGTTCCTTAGAAGCGAGGATGGTGAGATTTTTGTCTCACATGCTTTGGACACGTTATTAGGAGGGACCAGTCCCTGGAGAAGGACACCATGCTAGGTAGAGAGGGTCAGCGTAAAAGAGAAAGACCTTCAATGAGACAGCTTGATACAGTGGTTGCAACAACAGGTAAGACACAGCAAGAACTGTGAGGATGATGCAGGACTGTGCAGTCTTTCATTCTGTTGTACATGGGCATGCCGTGACTCAGCACCAACTTGACAGCACCTAATAGTAACAATAATGTAGTTAATAGAGAAACTGCTAAATCTTGTGAGTCAATATTTTATTAAAGAAACATTCACTACAATAGCTCGTTTATTTTAAAAATATTTTGATAATTGTATTTCGATACAATTTTTTGGTATGTTATGTAATTTTATTTTATTCCATTTAAAAATATTCTCCTGTGACAAATCCATTGGCCTCACCAGATGGCCAAAAGGGTCCGTGGCTCAAATAAGGTTAAGAAATCTTGCTTAACCAAAGCCACATATGTGATGAGGTGGAGTCCAAAGAGAGGAAACTAAATGCTCATTTTATCCTCGATAATGAGACATTTGGAGCTGGGACTTCAGAGATTTAAGCTGCTCCTAAGAAGCTTGCAAGTTCATTGCTTCAAAAACAATACAGATAAAGAAAAGAAGGAGATGGGTAGTCTTCAGATGCCAATTGTCCTTTGATTATAACGACCCTTTTGAACACAAGCCAGAAGTCTGAAAATGTGGAGTGTAACTGTGTAATGCTGTTCATCTAAAGAACCCCACTGCCTTCAGTCTTGGATGTGTTTATTTAAAACTTAACAGTGTACGCTAAACATGAAGAAGTTATGGAGTAAAGGATTTTGCTAAAATCATACAAATGTGTGTTCTGTCTTTTCTCTAATGCTCCAAGCTGACTACATGCTTCTATTGTTATGTATCAGAACACCACAGGGTGTGGTGGCCCTGGGGAGTCTATCACCACCCCTAGAGGGACAGTGAGGCAAGAAGGTGACGGCATGTTCATTACCAACCAACCTCTTGCTCCTTTCAAGTGTTTTTGTATTACACGCCCGGATGCCAGCACACAAGGATGTGAAAACCAGTCCCAGGATGACACTGTACACAAACACCCAATGATCCTGTTATCTCTGTGCTGGTCCCACGCACCGGCAGACAAAGCCTATAGTTGGTGAGCAATTTGCCACACTTTTCTCCAAAGCAACCAAATAAGTATAAGCCTTGGGCAGGATGGTCTCATTTTTAGCAGCTTTGTCATAATTTTGTGCTTTCTCCTGTTTGTTATGTTGTCTTTGCTCATCTCACTTTAACCTATAGCCGTCATCTCCTTTAATAGGGGTGTCTATAAAGAACTGCCTGAAATATGCTTTTCCAGTGCACTTAATGTCTTTCCAATTAAATCCAGATGTGAGAAGCTGAAGGAACAGTTCTCAGGACTGAAAAAGATGACATAAATCTTGCAGCTGACAGAGATCCCACTGAGCTCAGTTGGGGAAACTCACAGAGAACTTGTTTGGGGCCAGAAAAGCTGCTGGGTATAAAGACAGATGTGTACACTCTGATTCAAAAAAATATGTTAAAAAAGAAAAACCACTTGTCTAACACAGTGCCTACAAATAGGGCTGGAGGCACTAAGCAGGTTAGTTTAGCTCCCCCTCTCCACACTCACAGCTAGATCAAAGGAGGTGATTGAAAAGGCTTTGCTAGAAAACAGACAAACACAGCGATGCTTCCTGGTCTTCTTAATTGCTCTTCTCAGGGAGAGGAAGGTGGGCACTCTTGACAGACTTTTGCTGAAAGAGAACAAGGGCTGTTTGTGCAGCTGAGATGAGAGCTTGGCTTTTATTTTTTTAATTATCAGGTTTTGTACACTTTCCAGAAAGTTCCTTTTAAAAATAGTATATTCTTCCTCCTTTTCTCCAGATGCTAGGAAGTCCAGGTTCAACCCAAACCGTGTCTATTTCAAAGGGACACAAAAACCCAGGGCTGGAGTTTAAAGAAGTTTGATGGCATGAGGCCCAAGGACTGAAGGCTTTGGTTTTCTCTTACCCTCCCAGTAATTTTGTTTTTAAAGCTTGGAGAACAAATTCCACTGGAAGATCGGCTTCTGCGGGATGCAGCATCGAGGGGCGGGACGGGCAGTGAACTAAGAAGCTAGGTGCAGGAATCAGCCCAGGCGTTCAGACTCCACACTCTGACAGGTGCTGCAGTGAGCAAAAGGCTCTCAAATGCATTCAGACAGCTCACTTCTAGAGCTTCAGGGTCATGGGAAAACACTTGTGGGGTTCCCTGAGAGACTCCCCCAATAGTTCACTCCCTCTTCTCCAGCTTCCCTCCAGGCCCCATCATGACAACAGTTCTCTGTGACAACAGAGGGCCTGAGGCTGTCATTTGCAGGCCTGGACAGTGCTGCTCCACATAGAGAGAGGCCCAATGCAACCAGCTCCAGAGACCTTTCGCTTTCCCTGCTGAGCTGCGCCTGGAAAGCCCTAATTTATACGTGCATTTCATTTACCATTTTATGACCCTGACCATTTCCCTCTGTAACCGTATCTTTAAAATGGCTCCTTGTCTTCACATGGGTGAAGGCAGAGCTGGGCTGTCTTTCCACTTCCTGCTGGTAAACGTCCCTGCTTGAAACAATAGTATTAAAGTCTTAGAAAGCGAGCTCTGGATCCCAGCACTGCACACATAACTTTGACCACTTTTATTTTCCATCCTGAGATAAAAAGCCAAGCCATGTTGTTTAAATTTAGTTGGGTATTACTTTTCCCAGGGAATTCTAAGTATTGTAAAGATGTCTTCGAAGATAGACAACTTCCACTCTAAAGAAATTAATGCAAATTACAGTGTATCTTGGTGACATGCTAATTTATAGCCCCGTAAAGGTACAGTTCAAAGCTCGAGTGAGCCAGAAGGAAGTCTGTGGATTGATGGCTTGCAGTAAGAATGGTTTAGAAACAATAAAATGTAACTAGGATTTTAGTTTGGAAATGAACTAAGCAGTCCATTTGTTCCAAGTTACTGAGTTTTTAATTTAGATCTGCTGTTAAAACCTAATGCATTTTGTATTTGTAGTTAGTAACTGACTTTAACTCAATGTCTTTAGGAGAAATTGCAAAAGAACCGGGATAATTCTCAAAGATAAGAGTCACAGCTGCAAGTTTCTTGGCAAAAATGTAATCTCTAGATCTCACCTTTAAAATTTGATTACAAAGCAGAAAAGTCTGAGAAAAATGAGTTACCTGTGATTTTTTTTTTAAGAGATTGGAAATAACTATAAAAGGGAAAACACATTTGAGGATAGGCAAAATTCGCCTGAGGAAGCATATAAAATATTATATATTCATGAACCATTGCTAACAATTATCAATCCAAACATTTGAATCTGAGCAAGAAGGTAAAAACTATGATTTAAATATTTTCCTGTGGCTACATATGCATGAATTTGCATTTCTTTGGTCGGTATTCGTGTCATTTATACTCTACACCTAAAGCACTAATTTATTCAGAAGACATACTCTTCAGTTCTAAGAGCTGCCTGAGAAAGATTGAGAGGTACTTCACTCCCAAACCAAACTGGTAAAAATTGGCATATTGGTGCTATCAGGTCAGCGTAGCTAAACTCGTTTGAAAACGAATATCTCTTTTTATAAATGAGAATTTATTTTTAACGTATAAAGAAGCAATGAATTTTTAGTGGAGGTTTTTTCATTTTTGTACCAACAAGAAATATAAACTCTGTTTGGTAACTCAGATAAAAACAACTCTTTCTAAAAGGCATGAAGCTATGGATTAGGCGTTGTATTCTTTCTCTTTCTTTTGTAAAGGAAAGCAAATGTCCTGAGTATGGGCCAGGGCCCAGACGACTGTCCTCGTGGGTGTGCTGGTGCTCTGAGCAGACTTCTCATTCCAGCAGCCACTTCCATTCCGGACACGAGAGCTGGCGTCTCACTGGTATGCGTGGCTGGACAGCCAGAAAACAAGTAGATGCTTTCATTAAAGACTGTCTTCCTTTTATTCAAGACCATATGGTTCTAAAGACATTTCTTAGAAAAACCCAGAATACTAGATAGGCTATGTGAAAATCAGTTGTGCTTAATAATTAAGTTATTGGTGGGAGGGAGAGGAAAATGAGTCTCACTGCTTAGGAGACCCTGAGCTTCTGTTACAGGTGATGAGAAAATTCAGAAACTGACCATGGCAATTATCAGGTTGAACAATATGATAAACTTATCACTGAATTGCACACATGAAGAATGTTGAAATGGTAAACGATTTATTAATATATATTTATACAATAATAATAATAATTAAAAAGTTTATAAACCTAAAAAATTAAGTTATCTATAAAATTAGGGCTATTAAAATTGGTGTTTCTCCTTAAAGATGATTAAAATAGTTAATTTATGTTATATATATTTACTGCAAGAAAAAAAAATTGTTGTGTTTCAATAGAGTAACCTATAAAATTGGAATTCTGCTCACCAGTCCAAATTAGCACTTTCAGCTGCATGTTAGCTTTTTAAATGCCACATTAAATTCATAAAGTTGCATTTTACTACACATGCCAAAACATTAACCAGTAACTCTGATATAAAGCCCACTGGGTAAATTTAAAATTTGCAGAAACTTGAAGAATAATATTGCTTCTTGAATTATCAGATTGCCTATTTTGTTTGCAGATGTAACTCAATTTTTAAAATGTTAAATAGATTTCCCTTCAGTTCACCTACTTACTTGCACTACTTGATAATATCATCATAAAAATGAATTTGAAATGCTTCTGCATGCGATTTTTGTTTCTGCTTTTATTAAAGGATGTTTTCCCCCCTGCACTCCAAATTACTGGTGGCAACAAGAAGCAATGTGAAGATTACGATCCATAGGAATTGGCTCCAACAATAGACACCATAATTTATCCATCCTCTCTCTTCAACATAACAATAGCGATCATAGCCCATGATGACATCTTACATTTGAATGACATTTAGTATTTTATTATCTTTGAAGAAAGCAGAATAAGAGTAGTAGGAAGGAAAGGACATTCTTTCAAAGGCAATTAAATATTATGTCAGGCTTGCTGAGGTGTAGAGGTTCTAGACACACAGCTTGTAGATGTATATTAATGCACACAGATGACTGCTTAAATGACTTTATAGTAAAGCCAGCAGTGAGTGTTCCTTAGGGAACAATGACACTGAAGAGAGCTGCAGTTGTACAAGTCTGTGATTGTTTGTGCTGGGAGGTGGGTGGCTGTGGGGCAGGCAGAGTAGCTTGGTCAGGAGGACTACATCCTCCCCAGGCTAGAAGAGGGGTGGTTTTGGCAAGACCTCCAAGGCAGTTCATGCTTAAAGATAGAGTACAGCCTCGATCAGAGATGGGAATATTTAGCCAGTTCATTCTCTCAGTATTGGTGGCATAACACTGAAATTCTACCATGTATAAACCCACCAAACACATGCCTTGCTGCAGGCAAAAGGCCATCTGGATTCCATCTCCTTGTACAAAGGTGCAGGTCACGGAACCCACTCCCTGCTCTGCTTGGGATGGCTCTGAGGCTTGTTGCTATCTAATGGTGGGAGGTTCACTCTTACAAAGGCTCAGGAAAGAGAAGCACATTGATCTCAGGATCTTAGTAACTGTGGTCTCTGGTCAAACTACTACTCTGTCATTTGTAACTAGGGTGGAGCATCCAGGAGGCAGGACCACGGATCAAGAGTCAAAGGGCAGTGCCCAGAAGGCTCCATCCAGCTGTAGCAGACACTGACACCACTGACCAGAGCATTTGACCCAGAGAGGGCGTGGTATGTCCCCAGTGGGCTGTACCGCAGCCACATTCAGGGCAAGGCAGAGCCGTCAAACCAGGAATGCAAGGCTGGTCCCCCAGCCCCCAGAGATGGGTCCAGAGGGTGCTCTGTGGCTTTGCTTAGGGTGTTCTCATTGCCAGAAGGCCCTTTTCTCCTGTCTTCACCTGAAAACCCACTTCTCATTATTGAAAAGTCAGCTAAAATGCTATTCCCTCACTAAAACCCCAAATTCCCTGAGAGTGGGTTGTTCTGTCTTTTCAACTTCCAGAATGCTTTGCCCATATATCTGTTGTGTTGTTGTTATGTGCCGTCGAGTCAAACCCGACTCATAGCGACCCCTCCTTGGGTTTCCGAGGCAGTATCACTATGGAAGTAGGATTGCCCAACC
>NW_006922249.1:996460-997826 GCF_000298275.1 Orycteropus afer afer | reverse complement strand
TTTGCTGTGTAAATTTTCATCCAAATCACAATTAAAAAAAAAAAAAGCTGGCCACTGAAAACATGAATAGCAGTGAAACACTGTCAGACCTAGTGCCAGAAGATGAGCCCCTCAGGTTGGAAGGCACTCAAAATATGACTGGGAAAGAACTCTGCCTCCTCAAAGTAAAATCGACCTTAAATGATATGGATGGAGTAAAGATTTGGGAACCTTCTTTTTCTGATGTGGCACAATTCAAAATGAAAAGAAACAGCCACAAACATCCATTAGTAATTGGAATGTGGAATGTATGAAGTATGAATCTAGGAAACTGGAAGTTGTCAAACATGAAACGGAACTCTTGAAGAAAGACATCCTAGGCATTGGTGACCTAAAATGGACTGGTATTGGCCATTTTGAAGCAAGCAATTATAGGTTTCCTATGCCAGGAATGACAATTGAAGAGGAAAGGCATATCATTCATTGTCAAAAGGAGTATTTCAAGTTCTATCCTGAAATACAACACTGTCAGCAATAGGATAATATCCACACATTTATAAGGAAGATCATTTAATATGACATTATTCAAATTTATGCACCAGGCAGTAATCACAAAGATGAAGAAATTAAAGATCTTTTTCCAACTTCTCCAGTCTGATATTGATCAAATGTGCAAACAAGATGCATTGATAATTACTGGTGATTAGAATGTGAAAGTTGGAAACAAAGAAGAAGGATCAGGGGTTGGAAAATATGACCTTGGCAATAGACACCACACCGGATATCACATGATAGAATTTTGCAAGATCAACTACCTATTCATCGGAAATACCTTTTTTCAGCAACATAAACAGCGACACGCAGCCAGAATGCTACTTGGAAGCAAGAATAGCCAGACTTCGTCTCCCCTACTTTGGTCATGTTGTAAGAAGGAACTATACCCTGGAGAAGGATATCATGCTTGGTAAGGTGGAGGATCAATAAAAAAGGGGAAAGCCCTCAACAAGATGGATTGACACAGTGGCTATAACAATGGGCTCAACTATATCAAGGATCATGGAGCTGGTGTGGGACCAGGCAGTGTTTCATTCTGCTGTGCATAGGGTTGCTGTGAGCTGGAGACGACTTGACAGCACCTAACAACAACAACATATACATGGACCTTGCCAGGTAGAATACATGTTGTTGTTGTTAGGTGCCTTCAAGTCACTTCCGACTCATAGTGACCCCATGCACAGCAGCATGAAACACTGCCTGATCCCAGCTCCACGATTCCTGCTGTACCTGAGCCCATCATCGCAGCCACCATGTCAGTCCATCTCATTGATGGCCTTCCCCTCTTTCGTCGACCCTCCACCCTACCAAGCATGACATCCTTCTCCAGGGA
>NW_006922249.1:995559-996175 GCF_000298275.1 Orycteropus afer afer | reverse complement strand
CCTTAGTCCCCAAGGAGACATCTTTGCTTCTCAGCACTTGAAACAGTTCCTTCACGGTTGACCTTGCCAATGCTACACGTCATCTAATGTCCTGACTGCTGCTTCCATTGGCATCGAGTGTAGAACCAAGCAACGTGAATTCTTTGACAACCTCAATCTTCTCTCCATTTATTATGATGCCGCTCATTGGTCCAGTTGTGAGGATTTTTGTTTTCTTTATATTGAGATATAATCCATATTGCATACTGTATTCTTCAACTTTCATCAGTAAGTGCCTCAAGTCTTCCTCACTTTTAGCAAGCAGTTATATCGTCTGAATATCTCAGGTTGTTAATGACTCTTCCTCCAATCCTGATGCCACGTTTTTCTTCATATAGTCCAATTTCTCAGATTATTTGCTCAGCATATAGATTGAGTAAGTATGGGGAAAGGATACAACCCTGATGCACTTCCTTCCTGATTTTAAACCATGCAGTGTCCTCTTGTTCTGTTCGAACAACAGCCTCCTGGTCAAGGTACAAGTTCCTCATGAGTACAATCAAGTGTTCTGGAATTCCCATTCTTCTCAATGTTATCCATAATTTGTTATGATCCACACAATCAAATGCCTTTGCAT
>NW_006922249.1:989862-993483 GCF_000298275.1 Orycteropus afer afer | reverse complement strand
AGGCAGTATCACTATGGAAGTAGGATTGCCCAACCTTCCTTCCGAGGAGTGGCTGGTGGGTTTGAACCGCCAGCCGTCTGGTTAGCAGGCAAGTGCCCATATATCTAGTATAGATTTTTATTACACTGTTGCACTATGTGCAACTACATATCTTGCGCCCCACTTGGCAATGACTTAAGGTCAAGGACCGTGTTTTATGTATCTCTCAACCCACAACACATAACCTGAAACATACTCACTGTGGGTGTTTAATAAATGTTAGGTGGATGAACAGATGAGGCTTAGTGTCTGAAGGTATCTACCAAATCAAATTTCACTGGCTAGTGTTAGAGTCTAAGAAGATAGAGCCAATGTCTGGGTCTAAGTCAGCTAGAATGTCATATATTGGCACAAATTAATCATGATGGTATACTCTCTCCAGTGGGCAGAACTGGCTCACCATTAAGACAAACACTCTTATAAGATTTAGATCTGTGAACAGCATGTATTTCAGTCTTGTTGCCATGGAGCATTGTTGAATTAAAAACCAAAAGTTAAATAGGGCATAATTACCCCCATGAGGTTAGGCACAAAAGGGCAATCTGAAATATACAGTGTAGTCTATTTAAAACAAGTCCCAATTGGTGGTATAGAAGACTTTAAATAGGATCTATTTTAAATAGTTGAGCCTAAATTAATCTAGTGTAAGAAATGGAACCTCTCACACTGCATTACACTGAGAAAGAATAATGGAAATCTTTCCATAGTTATCAATCATTGATTCAGTCAGGTATCTTTTGAATACTGCCTAAGTGTACAACACAGTCCTTGCTTTAAGGAGGATATAAGGAAATAGGAAATGCACACATGAGAGAGGAAGAATTTGTTTAGTGGAAGGGAAAGGGCGGCAGGAAGGGGAGGGGCAGAACAGCTCTAGATGTGGAGGCAGCAGTGAGTATGGAAGCCCAAATTGGGAGATTTTGGGGAATTATCATTCCATTCCATTTTACAAGATAATTATTATCTTCCCACTACTCATGTGTGGGTCACCTGGGGAGATAAAACTACCTTTTTTAGAGCCACTGACATTTTCCCTATGACACATAGTTCTCAGGCATGGAAAAATTTATACACAAACACAAGTGGACATCTATCCCAAAGTAGATTTAACATTTTATTATCTTTAAAGACCACCACTCATCTGTCAATTTGTCATACTGTGCTGGCTTGTGTGTTACTGTGATGCTGGAAAGGATGCTACCGGTATTTCAAATACCAGCAGGGTCACCTATAGTGGACAGGTTTCAGCAGAGCTTCCAGACTAAGACAGACTGGGAAAAAGGACTTGGTGATCTACCTCTAAAAAAACTGGCCAGTGAAGAACTTGTGAAGAGCAGCAGGACACTGCCTGATAAAGTCCTGGAAAACCAGTCTTTCAGATTGAAAGGCACTCAAAACATGACTGGGAAAGAGCTGCTTCATCAAAATAGAGTCGACTTTAATGATATGGATGGAGTAGAACTTTTGGGACCTTCATTTGCTGATACAGTATGACTCAAAATGAGAAGAAATAGCTGCTAACATCCATTCATAATCAGAACATGGAACATATGGGATATGAATCTAGGAAAACTGGAAACTGTCAAAAATGAAATAGAACACTTGAAGATAGATATCTTAGACATCAATGAAGTGAAATGGACTACTATTGGTGACTGTGAATCAGACAACACAGTATACTATGCCAGGAATGACAAACTGAAGAGGGATGGCATCACATTCATTTTCAAAAAGAGCATTTCAATATCTATCCCAAAGTACAACACTGTCAGTGATATGATAATATCCATACACCTACCAGGATGACCAGTTAATACAACTATTATTCAAATTTAGGCACCAATCACTAATGCCAAAGATGAAGAAATTGAAGAATTTTTCCAACTTCTGCAGTCTGAAATTGATCAAACATGCAATCAAGATGTATTGATAATTATTGGTGATTGGAATGTTGAAAACAATGGAAAGTTGAAAACAATGAAGAAGGATCAGTAGTTACAAAATAAGGTCTTAGTGACAAAAACCATGCCAGAGATCACATGATAAAATTTTGCAAGGCCAATGACCTGACCTATTCATTAGAAATGCCTTTTTTCAACAACATAAACAGTGACTATACATGTGGACCTTGCCAGATGGAATACACAGGAATCAAATTGACTATGTCTGTGGAAAGATGATGGAGAAACTGGGTATCATCAATCAGAACAAGGCCAGGCAGGGGTCAACTGCAGAACAAATCACCAATAGCTTATATGCAAGTTCAAGATAAAACTGAAGAAAATTAAAACAAGTTTACGAGAGCCAAAGTACAATCTTCAGTGCCATCTGAATTTAGAGACCACCTCAAGAATAGACTTGACACATTGAACACTAATTACCAAAGACCAGATGTGTTGTGGGATGGCATCAAGGACATCATTCATGAAGAAAGCAAAAGGTCATTAAAAAGACAGAAAATGTTAAAAGACCAAAATGGATGTCAGAACAGACTCTGAAACTTGCTCTTGAATGTAGAGGAGTATCTAAAGCAAAAAAGAAGAAATCATGAAGTAAAACAGCTGAACAGAAGATTTCAAGGGGTGGCTTAACAAGATAAAATACAGTATTTTAATGAAATGTGCAAAGAACTTGAGTTAGAAAAACAACTTTGGCAATTCACAAGCTGAAAGAACTAAAGAAAACTTCCAAATCTCAAATTGCAATATTAAAGTAAGACTGGGCAATCTACTTCCATAGGGATACCACCTCAGAAACCCAAGGAGGGATCGATATGAGTTGGATCCTACTCAACCACAGTGAGTTTTTTCTTTTTTTTAATGGGTAAAATACTGAATGACACAGGAAGCACCAAAAGAATATGGAAGTAATACACAGAGTCACTGTACCAAAAAGAATTTAGTTGATGTGTAACCATTTCAAGAGATATATTATGGATGACTTCCAGTAAAATGGTGGAATAGGTAGACAAACTACACAGACCCTCTTCAACAAAGAAAAGAGAAACCAATTGACACAGATACAGAAGATAATCCTAGAGCCCTGAGCTTTGGAAGGAAGGATACACAAGTGGATTAAACATCAACTAGAAGAACCTGAATGAAAACAGTGAATAAGGCGACAAACAGAGCTTCAGACTGTCAGCTATCCTGATGGCATGGACAGCCTGAATATTTCCAAGTGGTGTTAGGAGAATTAATCTAAAAATCAGCTCCGCTTGCCAAGGGCTGCATGGGCAACTGTGCTGGTTGCTGATGACTAAAAAGGGAAACAGCAAAGAAGGTGACAAACTGAGCCGTGGGCTTTTGGCTGCCCAGAGGGTGCAGCCATTTTGAATATTTAAAGCAACAGCATTCTTGTTCAGAATCCAGGGACCTAAGAATAGGTTGCGCTTTCTGGGGACAGCACAGATATACGGGAGGCTGGTGACTGGAAAGAGACAGGTGGTGAGGGCATAAGTGCTCCCAATTAGCAAAGAGAGGAGCACAGTACCCTGCTTACTCAGATAACTTCCAAAGAAAATGAAAATCTTGGGCGAATCACTCTAACATACAATCACCAATTAAATATAAACACAAAAAC
>NW_006922249.1:989171-989697 GCF_000298275.1 Orycteropus afer afer | reverse complement strand
AGAAATAAATAACACATTGAACAGGCAAAGGAGTAGAATTGAAACAATGGAAGACAGAATTAGTGAGATTGAAGGCAAATACCTCAATACTTCTTTGGAAAAGGATCAATCAGAAAAAAGATTAATACAAAATGAAGAAAGCTTAAGGTTCATGAGGGATACCATCAAAAGGAATAACCTACATATAATCAGAATTCCAGAACAGGAAGAGACAAATAAACCACAGAGAAAATTGCTGAAGATTTGTTGGAAGAGAATTTCCCTGATATGAATCTATTCACTCAAGAACTCCAACAAACCTCAAACAGGGTAGCCTCCAAAAGCAAATCACTAAGACAAATCATCATTAAACTCACCAAAACCAAAGACAAAGAAAGAATTCTGAAAGTAGCAAGAAAAGAAAAGAAAAACTTACTGCCATCTAGTTGGTTCAACTCATAGTGACCCCTCCTTGGGTTTCTGAGGCAGTATCTCTATGGAAGTAGATTGCCCAATCTTCCTTCTGAGGAGTGGCTGGTGGGTTTGA
>NW_006922249.1:967945-988715 GCF_000298275.1 Orycteropus afer afer | reverse complement strand
ACATTTCCAGATAAGCAGAAATTAAAGGAATTTGTTAAAACCAGACCAACTTTACAAGAGATGTTAAAGGGAGTCCTTTGGACAAAGAACCAACAACAGCAAACAACAACCAACCATTAACACACATGATGACATAACCCAGAAACCAACCCAGTTATGGAAGTATCCAAAGTAAATAAGCTTACAAGATCATAAACAGAGAACCAGAGGCATCAATTGGCAAATGAGGACAACTACAAATCAAAAAGAGGTGAAAAAATGTGTAGTTATAGAATTTCTAAATGGTGAGGAAGTCAAGAGAATTGCAAGATAGAAAGGACTATTCTAAACTTGGGAAGAAAATTATGAATCACGGGGTCACCTCAAAGAAAAATGATAAAACTTCACATCAAAATAAAAGAAGACAAGCACAAATATTTAGCAAATGCTAAAACAGTAGCAACAAAGGAAGTAATATCACATTTCATAAACAAAACGAGTTCAGCACAGAAAATAATATGGAACAAAGAAACCAGGGACACCAGGAAAAAATACATAACAAAATGACAGCAACAAATTCATACTTGTTGATTATTACACTGAGTGTCAATGGATTAAATGCACTACTCAAGAGACAGAGAGTTGCAGAATGGATAAGAAAACATAATCCATCAATATGCGGTCTACAAGAGACACAACCTAGGGAGTAAGACAAAAATAGCCTGAAAATTAAAGGTTGGAAAAAGATATATCAAGCAAATGGCAATCATAAAAGAGCAGGAGGGGCAATATTAATTTCTGATAAAACTGACTTTAAGACAAAAACTACCATAAGAGACAAGGAAGGACATTATATAATGATTAAAGGATCAACTGAACAAGAGGACATAACAATAATAAATATCTATGCGCCCAATGAAAGAGCCCCAAAATACATAAATCAGACTTTAACAGAATTGAAAAGACAAATAGATGACTCCACAATCATAGTCATATACCACTTTCAATCAAAGATAGAACTGGAAAGAAACTCAACAAAGACACTGAAGAACTGAACAATAAAATTCATCAGCTTGATCTTATAGACATCTACAGAACACTTCACACAATAAAAGCACAATATACATTCTTTTTCAGTGCACATGGAATATTCTCCAGGATAGACCATAGGTTAGGCCACAGAGAAAGCTTTAATAAATTTAAAAACTTTGAAATATTGCAAAGCATCTTCTCAGGTCACTATCAAATTAGAAATCAATGACAGGAAGATCAATGGAAAAACAACAAACACATGGAAACTGAAAAACATCCTCCTTGAAAACGACTGGGTAATAGAAGAAATAAAACATGAAATTAAAAAATTCCTTAAATCAAACAAGAATGAAAACACATCATACCAAAATCTTTGGGACACAGCAAAAGCAGTGATCAGAGGCCAATTTATAGCAACAAACGTACACAACAAAAAAAGAAGAAAGAACCAAAATATAACTTAACCCATATCTCCAACAAATAGAAAAAGAGCAGCAAAAAAAGCTGCAGTCACCAGAAGAAAAGAAATAATGAAGATTTGAGCAGAAATAAATGAAACAGAAAATAGAAAGACAATAGAAAAAATCAACAAGACTAGAAGTTGGTTTTTTTGAAAAGATTAATAAAATTTACAGACCACTAGCAATTTTAACAAAGGAAAAGAGGGAGAGAATACAAACAACATGAATAAGAAACAACTTGGGTGGCATCACAACAGAAACAAGAGAAATTAAAAGGATAATATCAGGATATTATGAAGAACTATACTCCAACAAATTTGAAAAAGTAGAAGAAATGGACAGATTTCTAGAAAGATACAACTTACCTAAACTAATACAGACTGATGTGGAAAAGTTGAACAGACCCATAACAAAAGAAGAAATTAAACAGGTCATAAAAAAATTACCAACCAAAAAAAAAACCCTGGCCCAGGCGGTTTCACTGGAGAATTCTACTGAATGTAGAAAGAAGAACTGACACCAGTCCTACTCAAACTATTCCAGAATATAGAAAAGGATGGAATCCTCCCTAATTCATTTTATGAAGCAAGCATAACCTTGATACCAAACAGGCAAAGACATCACTCAAAAGGAAAACTATAGACCAATATCCCTCATGAATATTGATGCAAAAAAATTTCAACAAAATCCTAGCCAATAGACTCCAACAGCATATCAAAAAAATAATTCATTATGACCAAGTGGGATTCATATCACGTATGCAAAGATGGTTCAACATTAGAAAAACAATCAATGTCATCCATCACATAAATATAACAAAGGAAAAGAACCACATGATCATATCAATCGATGCAGAAAAGGCATTTGATAAAATCCAAGACCCATTCCTGATAAAAACTCTCAGCAAAATAGGAATAGAAGGGATATTCCTCAACATAATAAAGGGCATCTATGAGAAACCAACAGCCAACATTATCCTCAATGGAGAGAGACTGAAATCATTCTCCCTTGTGGACAGGAACCACACAAGGATGCCCTCTATCACAAATTCTATTCAACATTGTATTGAAAGTCCTAGCCAGGGCAATAAGGCAAGAAAGGGAAATCAAAGGCATCCAAATTGGTAAGGAAGAAGTAAAACTATCCCTTTTTGCTGATGATATGATCCTATACATAGAAAACCCAAGG
The DNA here is from genome assembly GCF_000298275.1 of Orycteropus afer afer. Classification (NCBI taxonomy): domain Eukaryota; kingdom Metazoa; phylum Chordata; class Mammalia; order Tubulidentata; family Orycteropodidae; genus Orycteropus; species Orycteropus afer. Next base: position 986,055 of record NW_006922249.1, on the reverse strand, counting down.
AACTCAGCAAGAAAACTACTGGAATTAATTGAAAAATTTAGCATAGTGGCAGGATACAAGATCAATATACAAAAATCAGTTGGATTCCTCTACACAAGCAAAGAGATTGCTGAAAATGAAATAAGGAAATCAATACCATTTACAATAGCTACCAAAGAAAATAAAATACCTGGGAATAAATCTCACTAGGGACACAAAAGACCTCTACAAAGAAAACTACAAAAGACTACTTCAAGAAACCATTAACACAAATGGAAGAACATTACCATGCTCATGGATAGGAAGATTGAACATAGTGAAACTGTCAACACTACACAAAGCCATCTATACAGTCAATGCAATCCCAATCCAGATCCTATCAACATTCTTAAAACATACAGAAAACCAATCACTAATTCTATATGGAAAGGAAAGAGACCTCGGATAAGCAAAGCACTACTGAAGAACAAAGTAAGAGGTCTCACATTCCCAGATCTCAAAACCTACTACACAGCCATAGTAGTAAAAACAGCCTGCTTTGGTACAACAACAGACACATAGACCAATGGAACAAAATCGAGAATCCAGAAATAGATCCATCAACCCATGGTGAGCTGATCTTTGACAAAGGGCTGAAATCCATTAAATGGGGGAAGAAATTATGCTGGGAAAACTGGATACCCATTTGCAGAAAAATGAAACAAGATCCATACCTCACACCATATACAAAAACTAACTTCAGATGGATCAAAGGCTTAAATGTGAAACCTAAAACTACAAAATTCCTCAAGGAAAAAATAGGAGCAGATTTAGGGGTCCTAGGAGCTCTGGTAGCATAGTGGCTAAGACACTTGCCTGCTAACCAGACGGCTGGTGGTTCAAACCCACCAGCCACTCCTCGGAAGGAAGGTTGGGCAATCCTACTTCCGTAGTGATACTGCCTCGGAAACCCAAGGAGGGGTCGCTATGAGTCGGGGCCGACTCGACGGCAAACAACAACAACAATTTATGGCTTAAATACACTGTCAAGCCTAACTGAAAATGCACAAACAGCAGAAGATAAACTAGATGACTGGGACCTTCTAAAAATCAAATTTTTATGTGCTTCCAAAGACTTCTCCAACAAAGTCAAAAGAGAACCTACAGATTGGGAAAAAATACCTGGCAATGGCATATCTGACAAGTGACTTATCTCTAAAATTTATAGAAAACTATAACACTTCAACAACAAAAAGACAAACAACCCAATTTTAAAAAATGGGCAGAAGATAGGAAAAGACACTTCACCAAAGAGGATATTCAGGCAGCCAACAAACACATGAAGAAATGTTCACAGTCATTAGCCATTAGAGAAATGCAAATTAAACAATGAGATACCATCTTACCCAGCACTAATAGCAAAGTTCAACAAGACAGAAAATAACAAATGCTGGCAAGGATGTGGAGAGATTAGGACTCTCATACACTGCTGGTGGAACTGTAAAATGATACAACCACTGTGGAAAGCAGTATGAAGATTCGTTAAAAGGTTAGAATTAGAAATACCATTTGATCCAGCAATCCTATTACTAGGTATATATCCTAAAGAAGTGAAAGCCAAGACAAGAACAGATACATGCACACTCATGTTCATCACAGCACTATTTAAAATAATAGTACTTATTACAATAATAATAGCAAAAGGATGGCAACAACCTGGTGCCCATCAACAGAAGAATGGATAAACAACTATGGTACGTACACACAATGGAATAGTATGCAACCCTAAAAAGTAACATAGAATCTGCAAAACACTAGAGAATGTGGATGAACTTGGAGGACATTATGCTGAGTAAAATAAGTCAATCACAGAAAAACAAATATTATATTAGTTCATTACTGTTAAAAGTCAAGGAAACGTTTATATACGGAAGGAAACTTTCTTTGTTGGTTACTAGGGGTGGAAGGGGGCAGGACAGAACACTGTAATAATTAATTAATTTAAAAAAAAAAACAACAACAGAAATCATGATCGAGAACTGACGATATTGATGGAAGAAGTCCACGCTGACTGAAGGCACTGGCCAAAAACAAGACTCCAGGAATTGATGGGATATTAGTTGAAGTGTTTCAACAAACTGATGCAACACTGGAAGCACTCATTCATCTACGCTAAGAAATGTGGAAGATAGCCAACCATCTGGAAAAGATCCATATGTGTGTTCATTCCAAATAAAAAGAGGTGATCCAACAGAATGCAGAAATTATTGAACAATATCATTAATAGCACATGCAAGTAAAATTTTGATGAAGATAAGTCAATTGACAGGGAACTGCCAGAAATTCAAGCTGGATTCAGAAGAGGACATATGATGAGGGATATATTTGTTGATGTCAGATGGACCCTGGCTGAAAGCAGAGAATACCAGAAAGATGTTTACCTGTTTTATTGACTATGCAAAGGCATTCAACTGTGTGGATCACAACAAATTATCAATAACATTGCAAAGAATGGGAATTCCAGAACACTTAATTGTGTTCATGCAAAACCTATATGCAGTTGTTCGAACAGAACAAGGAGATACTGTGTGTGGTTTAAAATCAGGAAGCATGTGCATCAGGGTTGTATCCTTTCACCACATTTATTCAATCTGTAAGCTGAGCAAACAATCAAAGAAGGTGGATATGAAGAAGAATGTAGCATGAGGATCAGAGGAGGACTCATTAATGACCAAAGATATGCAAATGACACAAACTTGTTTGCTGAAAGTGAAGAAGACTTGTCACAGTTATTGATGAAGATCAAAGACTACAGCCTTCAGTATGGATTACACCTCAATATAAAGAAAATGAAAATCCTCACAACTGGACCAATAAGCAACATCATGATAAAGAGAGAGAATATTAAAGTTGTCAAGGATTTCTGTTTACTTGGATCCACAATTGATGACCATGGAAGCAGCAGTCAGGAAATCAAGGAACATATTGCACTATGCAAATGTGCTGCAAAAGACCGTTTAAAGTGTTCAAAGCAAAGATATTACTTTGAGGACTAAGATGTGCATAACTCAAGCCATGGTATTTTCAATTCCTCATGTACATGTGAAAGCTAGACAGTGAATAAGGAAGACTGAAGAAATATTGATGGTTTTGATTATGGTGTTGGCTAAGAATAATGAATATACAATGGACTGCCAGAAGAGCGAACTTGTTTTAGAAGAAGTACAGCCAGGATGTCCCTTAGAAGTGAGGATGGTGGGACTTCATCTCATGTACTTTAGACATGTTATCAGGAGGGACTAGTCCCTGGAGAAGGACATCATGCTTGGTAGAGGGTCAGTGAAAAAGAGGAATACCTTCAAAGAGACGGATTGACACAGTGGTTGTAACAATGGGCTCAAACATAGCAATGATTATGAGGACAGTCCAGGACTAAGCAGTGTTTCCATTCTGTTGTATGTAGGGTCACTATGAGGCAGAATCAACTCAACAGCACCTAACAACAATATCTTAAAGAAAGAAGAATAAGTGGCATATAAGGTGAACATTTACACCAGGTAGCTGGAAGACAGGGGACCACAGAAAGAGCAGCAGCAGGGATCTCAGGTAAGGGGAGGGACATAGGCCCCACCCTCAAGAGGCAGGAAGCAGAGAGGTTTTGAACAGCTGAGGGATTGTTGTACTGTGGTAGCTTGCATGTGAGGCTGGAGGCTGTGCCACTGGTTTTTCAAAGGCCAGCAGGGTTGCACATGGTGTACAGGTTTCAACACAGTTTACAGATTGAAACAGACTAGGAAGAAGGAAGAGGCCATCCACTTCTCAAAGAATTGGCCAGGGAAAACCTTATGAATAGCAGAGAAACACTGTCTGATATATACTGCACAATTTTATGACTAGCCCAGAAATACTGTCCGATACAGTGCAGAAGGACAAGCTCCTTAGGTTGGAAGGCTCTCAAAATGCAACTGGAAAAGAGCTGCATCATCAAAGTAAAACCAACCTTACTGACATGGATAAAGTACAGTTTTCAAGACCTCCATTTGCTAGCGTGTCATGACTTAAATTGAGGAGAAACAGTTGAAAACATCCATTAATAATTGGAACATGAAATGTATGAAGTATGAATGAAAGAAAGTCAGAAGTTGTCAAAAATGAAATGGAACACATAAAGATTAATATCCTAGGCAATAGTGAGCTGAAATGGACTGGTTTTGGCCATTTTGAATCAGACAACCATATGATCTACTATGCTGGGAATGACAATTTGAAGAGGAATGGCATGGTATTCATCATCACAAAGAATGTTTCAAGATCTGTTCTGAAATACAAAGCTGTCAGTGACAGGACAATATCCATATGTCTACAAGGAAGACCAGTTAATATGACTATTATTCAAATTCATGCACCAAACACTAAAGCCAAAGATGAGGAAATTGAAGATTTTTATCAACTTCTGCAATCTGAAATTGACCAAACATGCAATTAAGATGTGTTAATTATCACTGGTGACTGTAATGCAAAAGTTGGAAACAAAGAAGAATCACCAGTAGCTAGAAAATTTGGCCTTGGTGACAGAAATAACACTGGAGATCACACAATAGAATTTTGCAAGACCAATGACTTATTCATTGCAAATACCTTTTTTCAACAACACAAATGGTGGCTATACATGTGGATTTCGCCACATGGAGTACACGGGAATCAGATTGACCACATCTGTGCCAAGAGGCAATAGAAAAGCTCAATATCTTTAGCCAAAACAAGGCCAGGAGCTGATTGTGGAACAGACCATCAACTACTCATATGCAAGTTCTACTTGGAGTTGAAGACCATTAAAACAAGTCCACAAGAGCCAAAATTTGCCATTGAATATATCCTTCCTGGATTTAGAGACCATCTAAAGAATACATTTGATGCATTGAACACCAATGACTGAAGCAAGAGGTCATTAAAAAAACGAGAAAAGAAGAAAAGACTAAAATGGATGTCAGAAGAGACTCTGAAACTTGCCCTTGAGTGGAGAGTAGCTAAAGCAAATGGAAGAAATGACAAGATAAAAGCTGAACAGAAGATTTCAAAGAGAAGCTCGTGCAGACAAAGCCAATTACTATAATGAAACGTGCAAAGACCTGGAGTTAGAAAACCAAAAAGGAAGAGTCACCAGCAAGGGCCACCCAACCTGCACCAGGGCTCCAGACAGCCCCGTCAGCCACGGCTTATGCATGTGCAGTCGGATCTTGATTTCAAATGAACCATTCATGCTTAGGCATCCTCTCATATTTCCATTTGTAATGTTGTCATAAAAGAATTTCATTTTATGCTTTCCAGACTAAATGATTTGGTACAAAAGAGATATGCTGCCAAAATAAAAGGATGGGGGAGGAAGAAAATTCTTGCAGACAAATTTGTGGATCCACAAAGCAACAGGCCGAGAAAAACTGCAGCAACCTCTTTTATATTCTCCCACATCCTTATTACTGACTCCAAGGCTTCCACCACTGCCCACACTTTTCTGTTCACCAGCACAAATTGCTTTTTCTTACGATTTATTCAATCTGGCTTTAAAGTACCACTCTTAGTTTTCTCTTTGGTGTAATTTGCCTGATTTTCCTGTCTATGGAAGTATCCTTACTTTTAGGAGCCCTGGTGATGCAACAGTTAAATGTTCAGGTGCTAATCAAAGTGGGCAGTTTGAACTCACCCAGCAGCTCTGTGGCAGAAAGACCTGACAATCTGCTCCCAGAACGATTACAACCTGGGAAACCATGTGGGGCAATTCTACTTTGTCACATGGGGTTGCTATGAGCTGATGTTGACTTGATGGGACCTAACAACAACAACATCCTTATTTTAGCTGCTTTGAGTTACGTGATTTCCATTAGGATAGGCATAATGTGCTAAGTATTGAACAAATTGGGCATGGGCACTGACCTCGTAGAATTGATGCTACCTTGGCACTGCAGCAGGGTCTTAGACACCTTGTTGTACTGGGTATAACCCCTTAGTTGCAAGATCTTGGAAAGGTGGAGGAGGTCTCAGGGGAGGGGCAGCCATGGTCATGGCAGAGGATATGGTAGACTTGGGACAGTAGCTACTTACCAATGGGTTTAGGAGTATTTCAGTATTTTGCCAGTCTAGGCCTACTGGGTAGTACTGGGTGGTGCAAGCGGTTAACATGCTTGACTGCTAACCAAAAGGTTAGAGGTTTCAGTCCAGCCAGAGGTGCCTCAGAAGAAACTCCTGGTGATCAGCTTCTGAAAACTCAGCCATTGAAAACCTTATGGAGCACAGTTCTACTGTGACACACATAGACCACCATGAGATGGACCTGGCTTGATCATAACATCATCCCATTCAGATCTATTCTTAAATTTCATTCTTAAATTTGACTTTCAAATTTCTTTCCCAGGAACCTCTCAGGAAGAACTACTATTTAATTAAAATGTCCAGTTTTACTTCCATAAAATAAAATTGGCAGTATGATTGACTTAGAATTTTAGTTTTCACAATTATGTTTTTCCTCATTAGATCGTTTAGCTCCATGATAATGTATTTGAATATCCCGGTTTCCACCTTGGTCTCAATTCCATTTTGTTCTAAATTACTAGAGTATTACTTTTACTTCTTTCATTTTAATGTACAAATACTTTTTTGCTCTGTCAGTTCTCTGGACCTAATCTTGTCTAGTAAGTTTTACAGTAAAAAGAGAGAAAAAGAGCCTGCAGCTTTATTAACAATTGCCAGACATTCTCTCCCAATATTTGTCAAGTGAGACTAAAAGAGTGAATTATAAAAGTGACAACAAAATATAGCCTCCAAAAACTAATTATCATTTTTAAAAAAATCTTTACTAATTTAAGTAACTAAGTGTAAAAATATTGGCCCATTCTGAACTCATTTAACAAAGATAAGAAAGTTACCTTTTGTTACATGAACCTGATTCTTGTTGTGTGTATTCTAAAACAAGAAACCAGAATTTTATCCAGAAATATTCAGAACCAAAGTGATGTAAACCAAGCTCTGAATGCAGAAAGAACAGGAAGAAGTTGATGCTGGTCAGTGGGTGGATGGCACCGGAGAAGGGCAATAACACTAGACATTAATTATACATCGTCCCACCCGATCCTAGTCAGGGTATTTGCCAAGAAGTTCTTACATTCCTGTGGCCAGGGAACAGGGCCACACTAGGGTTTCATGGAAAACAACAGTGCATTATAAAACATCTTAATCATTCCAGCTCCCTGCAATAATTAGATAATTTAACAAAATGATTTTGATGAACGGAAGCCTACTTTTGTGAAAGTAACTAAATGTTGACTTTAAGGTATTTTTAAAAGGAAGTTTTCTATATTTCTTTTTCTTGAACAACTACTGATTTAACGTTAATTTGCCAAGGTTTGTAGACCAAGATCAACGCAGAGATATAGTTTGAAAAGACTAACAACACATAAAGGATGCTCTAACTTAGAGAGTGTATATATAGTCACTGAAGAGAAGCAAGGCTCCTTCTTGCCTAGCATGGAAAAACTAATTCCTAACAAATATTGAGAAGATGAGCCATTTCAGATAAGCTTTCTTGTTACATCTGTACAAAAGAGACTTAATATTTTTCTAGTCTATAGAGACAGTCATAGAGAACATATTTTCCATAAAGAAATTGGAAACTCCCAAATCCATTCCTAGAGCTATCTGAATGTCCAAGCTCCTTATGAAAAGATGACTTTAAATTGTTGAGAAGTGCTCCGGTTTCTGGGGTGCACTAGCATAGGCGCAGCATTTGTATCCTTCTGCCTGTCAGGAAGTGGGGCCTCCTACATGAAGTCGGCTCTCATTAAGATGATACCCTCCAACTTGATCTCAAAGGGCAGCCCTACGATGTGCACAGCTCCCACTGAAATCAAAACCCAGCCTCAGACTCACCCAGCTCTGCCCCTAGATCTCCCCACATCCCACATATGCTGCTGTCATAACACCCACGCTGTTGTCACAACACCCAACGGGCTGTTACTAAGGGCACTGGTATGCTGCCGAATATATGCATTAAACAGGAATTTCCAAAACATATTTTAGGAATACTTGTCCTTGGTGCTACATCTTCACTTATTCAATGCGCCCACTGTCTCTGGAGGTATGCCTATCAGGCATACCTCCCTTTGCCTCTTCAGGCTCCTGGTCCCCAGCTCCGGTCATGAATACACAATGGAAATCAGAGGAATGCTGTGGGGAGGAATCTAGGGCAGTGCTTAATTGGATCATTCTCCTTCTATGAGACCATTCATATAGGTCAGCACGTCTCACTTCACCCTCATCCTCTACTCAGCAGTGGTTGCCAACCCAAGCTCAGACTCAATTCAAGTTTTGTATCCTTATCGTCTTAAGATTCAGTGTCTTAGCCTGAGGTACCTGACGAGTTACGTTACGTGTCTGGCAAACATTCCCTCAGCCCCTGCTTTGATGTTGTAGAATAGCTGTTGTCTCTATATGTAACCAAACAAGAACTGGTAGAAAATGGGGGTTGGGAAGGACAGTTGTTTTGGATTAAGGTGGTTTTGAGGAGGTAATGTGCTCTGAGTTAGAAAAGAGACATGGTTTGATAGATAGTACAAATTACTGAATCAGTATTTGGGGGCTCTTAATTCTTGTTAAACATGTATGCTGAATTACCACAGGGAATGAGAGAAGTTCTGGACAAGTTTAAACACATTTGATGGTATCTAGTTTTAGAACTCCTTTTCACTTTCTTGGAAATTGACTGGGGATGAGCAAAACAACAGAGGTAAAGGATGGCTAAGAGTAATTACAAAGGACTTCTGAGGAGAACAAGGCACTCTGGTGGCATAGTGGTTAAAGCATTTGACTGCTAACCAAAGGGTTGGTGTTTCAAACCCACCAGGCCAGCTACTCTACAGGAGAAAGATGAGGCAGTCTGCTTCTGTAAAGATTTACAGCCTTGGAAACCATCTGGGGCAGTTCTACTCTGTTCTAAAGGGTCACTATGAATTGGAATCAGCACTGTCAGTAGGTTTTTCTTTGAGCAGAGTGCTTAAGGGAGAGAGATGATGTCTATCCTCAGCTAAGGCTTCAAGTACTTTTAGATCCATACTCTTCCATACTCCAAGAGTTTTGTGGAATTCTTCAGTTGTTTTGGATGTCTTAGCTCTGGTAATGACAGAAGCATCTGTTGCTTCCAGGAAAAGTCATGATTATATAGTACCAGACTCTATACATAGTTTCATTTTTGTATTCTTCACACTGATATCATAAGGAGCTCTAAGATTATCCTAACATACTTAGAGTATGTTGATCACATTCCACAGATTTCCAATGTGCTTTTGGAAGACTGGGCAATCTACTTCCGTAGAGATATCGCCTTGGAAAACCAAGGAGGGGTCACTGTGAGTTGAATCGACTTGATGGCAATGAGTTTGTTTGTTTGGTTTTGGTTTTTTTGAGAGCAATTCATTCCAAATGGTTTAGCAATTGACACTAAAATCAGTTTTGGATTGGGTGCCTCAACTGTCACTCTGGGCTTCAGTTTTTTTTTTTTTTTTTTTTTTTGGTGTACCTGCTCCACTGTCTTCTCACTCCCACTCTTTTTCTTCTTTCAGTTTAGTTCACTGAGTGATTCCTACTCATGACCACCCCATGTGTGTCAGAGTAAAACTGTGCTCCACAGAGTTTTCAATTACTGCTTTTTTGAGGAAGTAGATCCCTAGGCTTTTCTTTTAGGGTGCCTTTGGTTGGACCCAAACCTGCACCCTTTTGGTTAGCAGCTGAGCAAGCTAACTGCTTGCACCAGCCAAAGACTCTTTACTATATATTAGGTAGACCAGAAGACCAGTTGTCAAGTCAATCCTGACCCATGGTGATCCCATGTGTGTCATAGTAGCATTGTGCTCCATAGGATTTTCAATGTCTCATGTTTTTGGAAGCAGATCACCAGACCTTTCTTCTAAGGCACCCTTGGGTAGACTGGAACCTTTGATCTTTTGCCTAGCAGGCAAGCGTATTAACTACTTGCACTACTGAGGGACTCCACATATTAACTAGTGGGCAATTATGTGGGCTATGGAGTCAGGCCCACCATGCCTGGAAATTGAGGGGAAACTTATCTCTCTGAGTCCCAGTTTCTTCAGAGTATATCTCCAAATGAGATAATGAACACAAAGTATCTACCACAGTTCCAGGCACATAGGAAATGTGCAATAAATAGTAGCTCTCATTATTACACAGGATGCCAGGCTACAAACAGCTCATGGGCTAGTAGAGAAGGTAAACACTAAATAGGTAATTTCAGTATTTGCTGCTAGGTGCTGGTTTTAAACCCGTACCACTTATGCCAACTTTAGTAAATAGTTAAGTGAAGAGTGAGGCTCAGAGGAGGAATATAAGAATTGATACTTAAGTTATATCTTATTGGAAGAGTAGAGGAAGACATCCTTTCTCTTTGGTTTGTGTGCAAATCAAAGCCATGTAGAGTCATTACTAATCTGGCACATGAGGTGATTTCGGAGGCTACATATGATTTCTTCTGTGTATTTGCAAATGTATCCATATGCTAAGGAGAGCATGCCACTGACATTATGTCATGCTGGTTGCAGCCAAAGAGGTTAACACAAACATGGCGGCAGGTGGGAGGAAGATGGAGACTGTGGGAAGCAGGGAATGAGGTGGGGAGAAGCACAAGTTGGGCAGGGACTCAGCCACAGGCTTTCACCTAGTTGTGGAATGTAAGGGAACTCTGAAACTCAGAGCCTGTAGGGATGGAACTGGACCAGTCCCTTGAAGTTCATGCTTGGGACTCCACCCATCTGCAAGGTTCCTCACTCCATTGTTCCAACATCTGTGCTCCCGACCTTCCCCTTTGTCAATCCAATTTCCTTGCTTCTTCATCTCAGTTTAATTTGTCTCCTTGCCTAGCACATCACCTCCTCCCTCAATCTTTTCTCTCATTACTCCCACCCCCAATTGATAATGACGTTTTGCCCACATCTACCAATAAATAACTAAAAATTTAAACCTGAAGACAACACAAAAGATTTTCCTTATTCCTGTTGTATTTTTTACTTCAAGTCTCACTTACATTGTGATATGCCAGAATATGTATCTAGTGAAATTTATTGTCTTCATGATGTTGTTATTGTTAGTGCCATTGAGTCGATTCTGACTCATAATGACCCTATGTACCACAGAACAACATGCTGCCCAGTGCTGCATCACCCTCACAACCAGTGCTGTGTTTAAGCCCATTGTTGTGGTCACTGTGTCTTTGTGATACTTATTATGAAAATTATATTTGAGGTATTTGTGCGCTTTTGAAGAGCACACAATCCGGCAACAAGGTCTATGGATTCCAGAACAAGTAGCCATTAATAGTGAAGAAGTCTTCTTTGAAGGTATTTTACACAATAGTTAATGTGATTGTTAGCTGCCATCAAGTTCATTCCAACTGATGATGAATCCTTGTGTTCAGAGTAGAACTGCTCCATAAAGTTTTCAAGGCCATGACCTTTTGGAAGCAGATTGCCAGGCCTTATTTCTGAAGTGGCTCTGGATGGGTTTGAACCACCAACTCTTTGGTGAGTAGTCCAGCAATTAACCATTTGTGCCACCCAGTAGACCTAGTTAATGTGAAGGTAGTCATTATCAGGAGGCCACAGAAAAGTTTCTTTTATTCTTTCTGCTCTGTCTGCGTGTCTGCCTACTCACCAGCATTTGCTGAGGTGACATGGAAGTGGGACCTGACAGACCTAGGTTTGACTCCTGGCTATGTGATATTGGACAAGTTATTAGTTGTTATGGAGCGATTCAAGAGTAGATGGATACTGCATTGTTTTATCATACTTTATATGTTATCAAAGCAAAAACACTATCACATATGTTGACCTTGAGAATAAAAATGGCCACACGTTTTTATGTACAGCGATGCACATATACTGGATTTTTATTGATCCATTGGCACTCTTTCCTGATCTGCCTGGAACCAGTGAAATGCAAATTAAAAATGCCTTTTATACCACAGTTGTCCAGAAGAATCGTATTCCTCATATCTATTTCATCTCACGTGTGTCGATTCTGAAGCGTAAATATGCTTTATGTATGAATTTCTGAGTACTTGATCGTAAAGGAGATTACTGCTTCATAAGAAAGATTGTAGAAAAATAAATCATCTTAATTATTATATAAGCCGATGCCACAAAACAAATGTTCACAATTCAGATTTTTAAGTCTTTCTAAGTAGTCAAGGCTTTCGTCTGATACTATTCCCACGGCTTTACTAAAAGTTTATTTATTGGTGTATAATCCAAGATTTGGAACCCTTCATTTTATGAGAAGTAGATTCAATAAAAGGAGTTGAGGTATCTACGCCATTTGTGAAGGAGACTTTGAAAAAGGTCATTTCCTTTGGTCCTGATTTATCTCATAGCTGAAATGAATAAAAGTTTGTTTTTTGCAAAATGATTTCAGCTCACTGAGCAGCTGTGGGGAACATTTGTGCCCTGTAGAATGTAGAATAAGATAAGGAAAGAGCCTCATGCCTCATGGAATTGGCTTTGCACGTTTTTTATTTTAACCTTCCAAGCCGGTTCACTAATCATTGAATGTGTGCTGAAAGGGAGTATGAATCAGTGACTACAAAACCAAGACATTAAAGTGGTACAGTAAGAGTCTTCTCATCAAAGGCCACATTTATTATGAAATATCATTGGTTCACTTATTTTTTTGTTTTTAATAAAATACTGATATTTCTGAGACAATACCTTATAAGTTACCTAAAATTTGTGCCAATTTCTAGCTTTTAAATGAAACTTTTCAGGGATATTGCCTAAAGCAGAAGGCCATGGTCTGTCTGTCTCTATTTCTTGGCACACAAGCTCTTAAGAAACAGGCTGGCAGATAGACACATTAGGCAGAACTCTGTTTCAAGAGGCTACTCAATCTTCCAAGCTCACACTGAGCTATAAAGCTGGTTCTCAGAAGTCTCCATTTTCTTTCTGAATCCTTTCTGAATGAAGGTTCTGCGGCTGCTTACTATTCTTTTGGAGGGTGACACCTATTCTCTATTCTCTTTCACTTTGAATATCATTTTTCAGGCTTTCTGGGAAGCACTGTTACACTTCTATGAAGAGACTCCAACTGCCAATCTCAAAATATTCTTTGAAACCAGCAACACCAGGTGCTCTGTTCAAGAAGGAAGGAGGCAGCCCTATGTAATATACAATACAGCATTTGTTCAGGGGCAGCATGGGATTCAAACACACCCCCACTACAGTCTTAATAGCTGCAAGTTTCTCTTGAACTACTCTAAGGGTTTCAGGAAATGCAAGGAAACTTTTAAAAACAAAGTATCAAAAAATGAAAACAGAAAAATCAAAGGAAACATTAAAAAAAGGAATATAAGTCCAATATGGCTTGTAATAACAGGCTTAACCAGAAAGGAAGTGGTGAAGTTAGATCATTAATCTGCAAAGAAATTATTTCTTTCAGACTGATAAAAGAGCCACTATTTCTGAGCAGTTTTAGGGGCATGGATTTGTTTTTGTGCCATCTGGTAAAGAAGACACAGCTAAAATGAGGCTGCGGGCCACTGGAGTGTACCACTATTTTTTCAGCATAACTTATGTATGGAAACAGAGGAAATGGAAGAATGATATTAACATGTTGTATTCTATAGCTGCAAAGAAAATACTTATTTCCCTTTTAAATCTTTCTATGGCCTTGCTCTCCAAAGAACAGAGACCTGCAAAGGAGAAAAGTCAGGTGAGAGATAGATGGATCCCATCCCCCAGTCCACAACTTCCTGGCCTCCCAATTTTTCCACAATGCAGCCAGGGTAGTTGAGCAGTCCTGGAACAAAGCTGCTCTCTACATGCATTGCTTTATTCTCTTAAATGTGTAATGGTTTAAAAACACGGTAAACATTTCAATTCATTGTTGGATGTGTATTTTGTGCTTCCTAGCACATCCGATAATTTGTTGTCGTTAAAGGCTGTTGAACTGGCCTTAGCTTATGGCGACCCCATGCACGGAGCTAAACCCTGCCAGGTCCCGCACCATCCCTATGACTGGCTGAGGATCAGACCGCTGTGATCCATGTTTTCATCGGCTAATTTTAGGAAGCAGACTCCAGGCCTTTCTGCCTAGACCATCTTACTTCGGAAGCGCCACTGAAACCTGTTCAGCATCATAGCAACACGGAAGCCTCCAAAGACAGATGGGTGCATTGTCGAGGGATGGAATAGGGTCTCCGCCTGAAAGGTGAGGATTCTACCACTGAACCATCGCAGCCCATGATAATACTTTAGTGTTTGAAAGTACTAAATGTTATTATTTCCTTATTTTGCCAAATAGCAATGAACCTGCCAAATAGTAGTGAAACTGAACCACTATTCCCATAGTTCCTTTATGATATACCATCCTTTTTATTTAATTGGTACATCTGGTAGGGATGTTTTTGACCGAAAAATGTGTTATAACCATCTTTGTTAGTAGAGGTATTAGAATGCTTCATTTATTTTTTATTTCTTAATTATGTACTCTTCCAAACTAAGGATGGATAACTCATATAATCTTTTGGTTTGGGGTGATTTACTTTCCTCTTTGCTTTTAGATGGCATTTTAAAATTCTTCCTTCTCCTAATCATCCTCATGTGTAGCTCTTGAATTGGCTGCACTTAACATTGAACATCTATATGTCCATTCTGGGCTTGCCTTTGTTGTAACCTTTATATGCTTGTGTGTTTGTGTACTTATGTGTTTGTATGTATATTGCTCAATTTTATCAAAGTGATATTTAATATCCCCTTTTTGTTGCTTTTTCACTTTATTACTATTTTCTCATCTGCGTTTAAAGACAGTGCAGGGTTTTGTATGGTTATGCCCAAAAGCTCTCATCTTTTTCTCTTAATTCGTCTAACACTTAGGGACACATTCTCGCTCTTTAGAATAGCACACTTATAGATCTCCCAAAACTGGATGGCAATCTGTGTATTATATTGTTTTAAGCCAAAACACCACAGTATTGTAATTATTTTCCTAGATTTCAGACTCAAAATTAACCAATCACGTTTATTATTTTTAAGTTCAATTTATTTTTTTATTATGGCCAAAAAATGTGAGCTCTTCTTTTTTTTTTCTCCAATAGAGTTCTGGGCCTTTAGAAAAATAATTTTGCCAGCTATTATATCTCTAGTCTTTGTAATAAAATTCCTCTAGAGGAGAGGTGAAAGGGCTCGAGCAACGCCTTTCTACCCTCTGGCTTGTTAGAGAGGATGAAGCATTTCTGGGCAGGATGAAAGAAATAATCCAGGAAGGAAGCCAGGAAGAAAAGGGGGTGGAGAGAAACTTAAGCCAGTGTCAAGAGGTTGGTGAATGGAAGAATGTGACACAGGAGAGAGAAAGAGAGAGAGGGAGAGAAGCCAGTCTGCTAAATCGTACTATCCATGCCTGAAGACTCATTTCAAAGGCTTCTTCTCCCTGGAGCCACTCTTGGCTTGCTCGCTCTCTCTCTGTCTCTCTCTCTCTCCCAACCACTCCTTCCCTCCACTCAAACTACAAACATTTTATCTAGATGTCCCTTGTTATTGTTAACTGCCATTTGAGATGGCCTCAGACTCATGGTGACCCCATGCACAACAGAACAAAATGCTTCCCAGTCCTGTGCCATGCCCAGGATGGCTTCAGGATGGGACCATTGTGGTGCACAGGGCTTTCCATGGCTGAGTTTTGGCAGTAGATTGGCAGGCCTTTCTTCCTAGGCTATCTTAGTCTGGAAGCTCTGCTGAAACCTGCTCTGCATCACAGCGACATGGAAGCCTCCAATGACAGATGTGTGCTGCCTGTGCATGAGGTGAACCACTGAACCACCACTGACTGCCTCACGCCTCCCTTATTGTTGTTGTGTACTGTCATGTAGATTCTGATTCATAGCGACCTACCCAGAAGACATAGCAGAACTGCCTCATAGGGTTTCCTAGGCTGAAATCTTTATGGAAACAGATAGCCAGGTGTGGTAATTAAGTTTGTGTGTCAACTTGCCTAGGCCGGGTTGAATGGCTGGGCAGCTGATGTAGCTATTCCCCATGGTAAGACTGGTAATTAATTCCATGGTGGAATGTATTGGAGCAGCTGAGTAGCTGCTTTAGAGATGTGGTCTGCTTCCCATGTATGAGAAGCAGTTTCGGGAATGGTCTTTAGCTTATGGCACGCTTGAACCCTGTATGTAGCCATGTCATTGTTCACCAGCCTGCCA
Organism: Orycteropus afer afer; assembly: GCF_000298275.1. NCBI lineage: Eukaryota > Metazoa > Chordata > Mammalia > Tubulidentata > Orycteropodidae > Orycteropus > Orycteropus afer. The sequence continues at coordinate 969,845 of NW_006922249.1, read as the reverse complement.
TGCTCTGCCAACCTTGGGACTTTCAATGGACTTGAATTAATGTGGTTTGGTAACATCAGGGCTATGCCATTTTATCTGTCAACTTTGGGCTTGTTAGCCTCAGCAGCCAGCAGCTGCCTGAGTGAAGAGATGCCTCTAGTGTCAGTGGGCTGGGAGCAAGAAGTAGAGCTGAAGCCCACAGTCTTTCACACAGCCTCCAGAGCCTGTAACTTTGAACTTGGACTTCTAGCCTCCAAACTGTAAGAGAATAAACTCCTGTTTGTTAAAGCCACGCCATATGTGGTATATTCCTGTCAGAGCGGCACTAAGTAACCAGAATACCAGGTCTTTTCTGCCATAGAGTAGCTGGTGGGTTTGAACTGCTTGACCTTTCAGATAACAGCCGAGTGCTTAAACCACTGCACCCCAGGGCTCCTACCTCCTTTATAAAACCAAAACCAAACACTGCCATCAAATCAATTCTGACTCATAGTGACCCCCATTGGTCTTCCAAGGCGGTAAATCTTTAAGGAAGTAGATCGCCTCATCTTCCTTCTGTGGAGCAGCTGGGGGGTTTGAACCACCAACCTTCTGGTTAGCTGTCAAATGCGTTAGGTACCATGCCACAAAAGCTCCTTACCTCCATTACAGCACTCACCAATTTCTATTTTGCATTATAGGTATTTGCATAGTCTCCTGTAAGCATGTCATCCACTCAACATCTTAAAAATCATTTACTGAGCACTTCTCTTGATGCTGGCACTTTGCTAGATGCCAGGAATATAAAAATGATGGTAACATGATCACTGCCCTCAAGACGTTTAGAGTCTTTTTTTTTTTAATGCATTTTATTGAAATATAATTTATGTACAGTGAAATACACAAAACTAAAGTGACATGGGTCAATGCATTTTTTTTTTTTTTTTGCAGTGTTCCCTCCCCTGCCCTCCCACACCTGGCAACCAACAAAGAAAGTTTCCCTCCATATATAAACCTTTCCTTGACCCTCCACAACAACGACCTAATACTATATTTTTCCTTCTGTGTTTGACTTATTTCATTCAGCATAATGTCCTCCAAGTTCATCCATATTATGTGATGTTTTGGAGACTCTACATTGTTCTTTAGTGCTGCATAGCATTCCATTATGTGTATACCATAGTTTGGTCATCCACTCTTCGGCTGATGGGCATGTAGGTTGTTTCCATCTTTTTGCTATTGTAAATAGTGCTGTGATGAACATGAGTGTGCATATATCTGTTCCTGTCCTGGCTCTCACCTCTCTAGGATATATACCAAGTAATGGGATTGCTGGGTCAAATGGTATCTCCAATTCCAGCTTTCTAAGGAATCGCCATATTGCTTTCCACAATGGTTGTATCCCTTCACAGTCCCACCAGCAGTGTATGAGAGTCCCAATCTCCTCACATCCCCGCCAGCATTTGTTGTTTTCTGTCTTGTTGAACTTTGCCATCAGTGCTGGGGTGAGATGGTATCTCATTGTTTTGATTTGCATCTCTCTGATGGCCAATGATTGTGAGCATCTCTTCATGTGTTAGCTGACCACCTGAATATCCTCCTTGGTGAAGTGTCTTTTCATGTCTTCTGGCCATTTTTCAATTGGATTGCTAATTCCTTTGCTGTTGAAGGACTGGAGTTTTCTATAAATCCTAGAGAGATGTCCCTCACCTGATATGTAATTATTGGCAAAGATGAATTTGTTGCTGTCATTTTTGTTATGTGCTTTTTCATGGTGTTGATTTCTGTGTTCCATATAATTTTCCCGTTCTGTTTATGAGTCGTGTTAACCACTTCCTTTGTTGTTATTGTCTTAGTATTTGCTAAATATTTGTGCTGGTCCTCTTTTTAATTTTGATTTGAAGGGTTATCATTTTTCTTTGAGGTTACCCTGTGATTTATA
>NW_006922249.1:960937-966781 GCF_000298275.1 Orycteropus afer afer | reverse complement strand
TTTTGGGTCTGTATTCTGGTCCCTGTTTCTTCTGCTTTATCTTGCTTCTTTGTGTGGACTGTGATGTTCTGTTTTCTCTGAGGCATTGTGATGTTTTTGTGTTTATATTTAATTGATGATTGTATGTTGGAGTGACTTGCCCATTATTTTTGTTTTCTTTGTATGTTACCTACACAAGCAAGGTACTGTGCTGTGCTCCTCTATTCACTAGCTGGCAGCAATTATACACTCACCACCTGTCTCCTTTCCTGTTGTCTGTCTCTTGTATGTCCCTGCCAACTTTGGCAAACAGAGCCTATTCTTAGATCCCTGTAATCTGAATAAGAATGCTATCAATTTAAAATCCAAAATGGTTGCCACTTGTAAAGATTCAAAATGGCTGCACTCTTGGTCACTTTAATATCCAAAATGGCTGCCGTTTGTAAACATTCAAAATGGCTGTGCCCTCAGTCACTTTAAATATCCAAAATGGCTGCCATGTGTAAACAATCAAAATGGCTGCACACTGTGGACAGCAGAAAGTCCACAGCTCATGTTGCCTCCCTCCTTGCTGTTTCCCTTCCTAGTCATAGTCCACCAGCACAGTTGTCCCTGCAGCCCTTGGTGACCAGGGCTGATCTTTAGGTCAATTCTCAGATGCCAACACCACTTGGAAATATTCAGGCTATTGGTCCCATCAGAGTAGTTGACAGTCCGCAGCTCTGACCATCTCTGTACTCACTTTTTTTGTTCAGGTTTTTCCACTAGTTGGTGCCTAATCCACTTCAGTATAGTCCCTCTCAAAGCTCAGGGCTCCAGGATTATCTTCTGTATCTCTGTCAATTGTTTTTTCTTTTCTTTGTTGAAGAGGGTCTGTGTCGCTCGTCTGCCTATTCCTCCATCTTATCGGAAGTCCAAGAGGCTTAGGGTCTTGCCTACACCATCAGGCCCATTCTCTGTCCTCCTCACCATCTAGCTTCTTGTCCCTTCTGTGTCAATTCAGTCTTCCCTGCCTGAAATGTCCTTTCTCTCATCTTCCCTTGTTTGTCTTTCAAGGTTTAGGGATAAACTCTCCAAGAAGATTTTTCTAAACTACCAGCTGAGCTAAGGGCCTTTCCCTTGCACTCCTAGCATATGCATACTTCTTTCTTAGCACTTGACACAAAATGAAACTTCCTCTTTACAACTCTCATCTCCTCCATTGAGATGGCAAAAGGGCAAGAACCTTGCCTTCTAGTCTTTGCTTCTCTAGGCTCAAGCACTATGCCTGATTCTTGGTAGATAACCAATAAATGTCAGTTGAACTTATAATTAATTCACTTTCTTCACTCTAAGAGGAGGTAGGAAAGATAACATTTATACTCTTTTACATGTAGGAAAAGAAAGGGACAGAGAGGATAGATTACTTGTCCCCAAATTTAACTGGGGGGTTGGGCAAGAAGCTATGTTTTCTGCTCTGTCCACCAGACTAAATCAATTTGCTATTAGAAAGTTATACCCATTTGTCATGTGTCAATTTGCAAGAGTGTTTGAATGGAGACTGAGTGAAAGAATTGGGAGGTAAGCAGATAGGGAGACAAGAGTGCATTTGACAAAATAAGGAAATACTTGATACAAAACCATTTATTGTGTCTATAGGCAAGACAGGTTGGGGAGTAGTGCTGTTGCATGGATTCTATTGATAGTCAATTCAATAAAGAAAAAGATGTGGGTTGAAGAAAAAGATTGAGTTTTTTTTTTTTTTTTTTTTTAATTTTAGGATTGCCCTTTCTCATTGGCTGATGTCCCCACTTGCTTTTCACTTCTTTTCTCCCCTCAACCCTAATGGCTTTGAGTTCCTCTAAATCCCTAATGCTATTTTAGGATAAGCTTCATTTTCCAGAGTTTTCTTGTTCTCCCTCCTTTCTCCAGTAACTCAAATGTCTTATGATTAGTTTTCTCAGATTGCAATTCTTAGTCACTGCTTCTGTGATTTATAAAGGAAGAAATTCAAGCTAAGATGGGCAAATTGTAGGTGGCTTAGCCCTGTCTTATGTGTGCATTTTATAGCAGCCATCAATGCCTGAATGCAAAGTAGTGCTGTAGGTAAAATGTTTGGGCAATGTAGGATAGAGCCAGTGGGAGACAGATTTTCAGATTAGGGAACCTTGCATGAAATTTGTCAAATACTCCATTCTATGTTGTTTAAGTTAAAGGGTAACTCTGCTAACAAAATCCCAGAGTGGAGGTGCAGGAAGGGAATGCTGAATGGATTTGCCCTTAATCCGTGTGTAGCGTGAAACGATAGATGCTGTACTAGAATTGGGTGGAGAAGGACAAATGTGTCAAAACTAAGATGAAGAATCAATGTGCTAAGAAGAGATGACACTGGGTTTAAAACAAAGCTTCATGAAAAGCTATATAGCTGGGTAACACTCAATCAAAATAGTGCAGCTAATGGAGTGATTATTAGCATGGAGATATAACAGAATTATACATGGTAACTGAGGTGAGTAGGTGGATGGAAGTTACAGAAAGATGGACAGAAGGTATATGAAAAGTAAATGAAACACTGACCTCACATTAAAGCATAAACCAGGCAAGAACTAAAGGAAGTGTCTTTGTTTTGTGTATTTTTCAATTTTATACTCTTTTTTCTGTCCTGTGTGTTTAGCTACAAGTGTGTAGTATTAAAAAAAAAAATCAATAAAAGAAGATAGATAGTTAGATTAGGTAGTGATTACTGACTTTACAAAACGAATTCTTCTTGAGATTTCTTTAGGTTCCATTCCTTAATACTATTCGATGTGCCAAAGATGTTTTTATGTACAGCAAAAGCTTTTAAGAATTTTAGTTCATAAGGTAAAGCAAACTCATGTCATAGAGATCAAGATTTAAGTTGACTTAGTTTAGCTTAAAAAAAAAAAAAAAAAAAAAAAGCATACATTGCTTATAGATGACAGAGACAGGAAACCGCAACCTACCTTTAGTTGGGATAAGGAGCTGCTTTCTAGGCCATGTCAGTAAGCTCCTGTTTCACCAAGAAGAATTCATTAAGCTCATTAAGCAGACAGCAAGCCAATAAAAATGAGCTTTATTAAAAAGAACTGATATAAGTAATTAAAGGCATTGGTGAAAACTAGCTCGGTTTTCAAGGGGCAATGACTCTGCAGCAAGTTTAAGAAATGAAACAATATACCAGAGAATCTACTTCCAATTTTAACTGATTTTGGGGAAAAAATTATGATACTCATCTTAATTTGTAAGGCCAAGGTGAATACTGGCATGACGGAGGAAGACATGTTTATATAAAACTGCCATTCTTCAAGTAATTGTGAGTTATAGTATTGACAGTGCTATCAGCCCAAGACATTTATTAGTAAGGCTAAGAAGAAAGCCCACAGCTCAGGCTGGCAGGGCTTCAGATGGGGAGGAGAAATTTTAATTAATGCTGTCCTGTATGCTACTGTCTAAGTGAGAATATTTGATCTCTGGAGTACTTAAAGCTGCATGCTGGGGACACTAAAACTCTCTGAGAATCCCAGGTCAAATGATATTTCTGTGGGGCAAAAAAAAAAAAAATGTGTAGGATAGTCAAATGACAGATAGAACATCCACACATCAAAGGCACCAGAATGGCTGTGCAATATGGTTTTCAGAGAGAATCATCCTATCCAAATTTATGTGGTCTTAGTCACATGGTTTGAATATGGGGCAAAAATCCACATGCCTCAAGACCAAGTAATGTGCACACTGGGCAGTTTTTGCAGATCTCAGATATAGGGATGCGTGGGGAATTAAGAGGAGCTGTGTGTGGGTAACTAGCACCCTCTCCCCCTGGAGAGCCTTCAGCTTAGTGCTGTCTTGTGATCTGAGCACTAGCTTGGAAGACAGGGAAACAGCCGGAGGCTTGGATTTGCCAGTGATGCCATATGACAAGCCACTGCCTAGTCTAACACCTTCTAATATAACACCATCAAAAGGATTAAGTGCTTACTGGCTGAAAAAATAAAATATAAAGGTAGATCAGAACGTGCTCCAAGCACTTGACAGCTTAGTGTAGTGTTCTTCTGGCTGCCTCATGTTCACATCAAGCATGTCATTCAGAAAGGGGGGAAATGAAGAGAAGCATTATGAGAAGAAGGGAGATGGAAGAAGTTGAGAAATTGCCAGTTGCAAAATTAATACACAACTCATAATAAGATCAGTTACAAATATATGTTGTTGTTGTTGTTATGTACCGTCGAGTCGCACCTGACTCATAGTGACCCCTCCTTGGGTTTCTGAGGCAGTATCACTACGGAAGTAGATTGCCCCATCTTCCTTCCAAGGAGTGGCTGGTGGGTTTAAACCGCCAGCCTTCTGATTAGCAGTCAAGTGCCTTAGCCACTATGCTACCAGAGCTCCCTACAAATACATAGAGCTTCACAAATTGTAACGTAATACTTTCATACCCTCTGTGATTCACACCACTTTTCTTGCCCAACTCAGAGAGTTGCTAAGGCAATCAATCAAATGAAATATTATGGCCTAAATAGGACCTCTGGTGGTCTAGTGGTTAAGGTATTTGTCTGCTAACCAAAAGGTCAGTAGTTCAGGCCCACCAGCTGCTCTGCGGAAGAAAGATAAGGCAGTCTGCTTCCGTAAATATTTACCCTTGGAAACCCAATGGGGATCGCTGTGAGTTGGAATTGACTCTAAGGCAGTGAGTTTGGTGGGGCTTTTTTTTTTTTTTTTTTGGTGGCCTAAATGGTAAAACAAAAACTTAAGATGCTTGAGAAGACTTTGTGAAAATGGTTAGGACTTCATCAAATTCCCTGGAGTCTGCAGGCATTTTTCTCTTGAAATGTCTTCAAATAAGCATCAGAATTGCATACTCTGAGGTAGTCAATGGGAGACTACGCTATCAAATAGAACTAAAAGTTGGATGACTAAGTTTGGTGGATTGGTTATTTTGTGATGTAATTACTGCCAACTTACTGTGATATGTAAAGATACAGCAGTAGAAGATATTTTAAGTTTGCCTTACTTAAAGAATGAAAAGACCTTTAGCTCTTTCTAACCACAAGCTGCCACTCTATTAACAAATGAAAATGAAAAGCATCACTTTCTATCCCTAAGCATTGTTCAGAATTGGGTGTTTCACAAGTTTGCTCTGCCTGTCACTTCTCACCCAGAGGAGGTATGTTCTGCTTTCCAATTTTAATGGGTGTGTTTGTTGATGGAAAAAGAAAATAAAATTGACTGGTTTGAATTTAAGTTGATTCAAGCCTTTTGATGCTTATAATGCTAACTCCTACTCAATCTTCCAACAGATGAGTAGTCTACATACCACAGTAACATGAAAGATCATATTTAAAAAATGGATCCACTAAATCTCCCAATAGGCACATATGTTCATCAAAAGATATAAAGAATGCACATAATAGCATTATTCATAACAACAAAAAAAAACTGGAAACAATCACTATATTGTAAGATTGTCACATAATGGAATATTATACATCAATAAGAGAAAACGACCTGCAATTATACCCAACATGATGTACAAACATAATATCAACTGAAAGGAACCAAACATAAAAGAGTACTTATGGTAAGATTTCACTTACACAAAATGAAACAAACAAACAAAAAGCAACACTAATTTATGCTGCTGGAAGTCAGGATACTGGTGACTTTTGGGGATATAGCTGTGTTTCTCGATGCAGTGTAGTAATTACTTTGTGTGGCTTTTCTACCCATAAGTCTTTGTAAACTCCAAGGTGGAATTTGCTATGAGCAACTGAGGAGTTCCTAATTGCTGAAGGTGTCCACCTGGAGTATTTCTGTTGGGAGTGGCACAAAACAATGTTCTGGGAGGTGCCCACTCTCTCTCAGGTGCTT
>NW_006922249.1:953204-960557 GCF_000298275.1 Orycteropus afer afer | reverse complement strand
TTTGGGAGGAACGGTTGGTGAAAGGGCTGGAGGGAGGCAGCATGTCTGGCCTTGCAGTAATAGGCCTTGGGTTACTGCTGGTAATCCTGTCTTCCTCTCGTGGGATTAGAGGAGGTCAGAACATGTGGCCTCCTTGTCGTTTTTGCACTCGATTAGGATACTGGTTACACAGGTGTATTCAGTTCACAAAAACTCATCAAATATCCTTGTGCTATGTACATTTTTCTGCATGTTTATTGGACCTCAATAAGAAGTTTTATAAAAAGTGTGTCAGCCTCTAATTTGACAGGATTCAATCAGATTTGCTTTGAGTGGGGCTCCGATATCACCTGTTTTCAAATTTCTTAGTTCCCATAGATCAAGGTGCAACTGATGAACAAAACCTCAATTTGATTCTGACACTTAAAAGCTAATACACAGAACATAAGTATTTTTATTCTTACCATAAATCATTTGGAATGGATGGCATTTTAGTAATTTGTATTTTGTTTTGTTTTTAAGATTTTTAAAAAATACTTTGGTGATTCCAAATCCCCTATATGAAAGAAATTCAGCAAAATGAATCAAGGAGCCTTGCTGGTGCAATAGTTGAGTGATATGCTGCTAACTGAAATGTTGGCAATTTCAAACACACCAACAGCTCCATGGTAGAAAAGACCTGGTGTTCTGCTTCTGTAAATATTACAGCCTAGGAAACCCTGTGGGGCAGGTCTGGTCTGTCATACACAGGCTTGCCGTGAATTGAAATCGACTCAACAGCATACAACACAACCACCACCACTAAATAAATTCCCTTTCCATTCTAGCTCCCATTTTATTACTGATTTCACACAATTATGAACAACTAAAAAGAAGGTATATGGAATTAAGTTATACTGTGATAATACCGAAATTTTAATTCACTATGATAGTCATAGAAGCTCTGGTGGCGTAGTGCCTAAGGCATTTCACTACTAACCAGAAGGCTAGCAGTTCAAACCCACCAGCCACTCTTCGGAAGGAAAGTTGGGCAATCTACTTTCATAGTGATACTGCCTCGGCAACCCAAGGAGGAGCTGCTATGAGTCGGGTCTGACTCGACGACACATAACAACAACAACTCCATTTCTCAGGATTCATATGGTTCTGACTCACTTGCTATAAAACAAAGCAGATTCACTGTTTTTCAATCAATGTATTCTCTGGCTTTGTATTATAGTTAGTATACTGTGACTTGTATTGTTACCATTATTCAGACTAAAATTACAAGTTTCCTAAGCATGGCTATGTAACACTTATGTTCTGATTTAATACACTAAACAGTAGAATTGCTAGATTAAAGTAGGATTTAAAAACAAACATCTTACGTATAGGTTTGGCAGAGGATACGTCTACACATGAATTTATATATACTGCAAATATATCTATGGATATAGTAGAGCATACAGGGGGCAAAGTTCTGAAAATTTCTTAGCCATAAGCAAACACCTTGAGGAAATGAGTCACTGGGCTTGGGGACTCAGGACCACTGTCTTGGGGGGACATTTAGGTGCACTGGCATAACATACTCCACGATGACAATTTTCTATATGCTACTTTGGTGAGTAGCAGTGGAGTCTCAAGAATTTGTGAGTAGCCATCTAAAATGCAACTACTGGTCTTTCCATGTCTGAAGCAAAGAAGAGTGAAGAAAATCACTCTTAGTAATTCCGAGTAACAGCACCCTTCCCACTTCCTCCCTTAGGAAACAATTAGTCCAAAGGATTGATGGATCATGCAAACCACAGCCCCCACTACCCTGAGACCAGAATTAGATGGTATGTGGCTAGTGATAGTGACCATTCTGATTAAGATCACAACAGAAGATCTAGACAGAGAGGGAGGAAAATAAAATGAAATTCAAAAATCATATAAAAGACCAAACTTACTGGTCTGATAAAGACTGGTGGAACCCTCAATACTGTAACCCTTAGACATCTTTCAAACCGTGAATTAAACCCAACCCCCAGGGATCAACTTATAGCTAATGTTGTTGTTAGGTGTTATCAAGTTGATTCCAACTCATATGACCCTACGTACAACAGAACGAAACGATGCCCTGTCCTGTGCCAGCCTCATAATGCTTCCTGTGCTTGAGCACGTCCTATGCTTGTGGCCACTGTGTCAATCCATCTCATTCAAGGTCTTCTCCTTTTTCGCTGACACTCCACTTTACCAAACAGGATCTCCTTCTCCAGGGAATGGTCCTTTTAACCATATAACCAAAGTAGATGAGATGAAGTCTGGCCATTCCTACTTCTAAGGCACATTCCAGCTGCACTTCTTCCAGGATAGATTTGTTCATTCTTCTGGCAGTGCACGGTATTTTCAGTATTCTTCACCAATGCCACAACTCAAAGGCACCAATTCTTCTTTGGTCTTCCTTATTCAATGTCCAGTTTTCACATGCATTTAAGAGGTGACTGAAAACACCATGGTTTGGGTTAGGTGCACCTTAGTCTTCAAAGTGACATCTTTTCTCTTCAATACTTTAAAGAGGTCTTTTGCAGCAGATTTTCCTAGTGCAATACAGTGCCTGATTTCTTGACTGCTGCTTTCACTGATGTTGATTGTAGAACCAAGTAAAATGAAGTCTTTGACAACTTCAATTGTTTTCTCCATTTATCATGATGTTTCTTACTGGTCCGATTGTGAGGATTTTTTTCTTTATGTTGAGATACTGAAGACTGTCATCTTCAGATCTTCATCAGTAAGTGCTTCAAGTCCTCTTTACTTTCAGCAAGCAAGGTTGTGTCATCTGTGTATCACAAGTTGTCAGTGAGTCTTCCACCAATCCTGTCTTCATACAGTCCAGCTTCTCAGATTATTTGCTCAACAAACAGAATTGAATATGATTGGTGAACAGATACAACCCTGACACATGCCCTCCCTGATTTTAAACCATGCAGTATCCCCTTGTTCTGTTCAAATGACTGTCTCTTGGTCTATGTACAGGTTCCTCATGAGCATAATTAAGTGTTCCAGAATTCCTATTCTTCACAATGTTATCCATAATATATTATGATTCACACAGTTGAATGCCTTTGCATAGTCAATAACACAGGTAAACATCTTTCTGGTATCCTCTGCTTTCAGATAAGATCCATCTGACGTCAGCAATGATATCCCCCATTCCGCATCCTCTTCTGAATCCAGCTTGCATTTCTTGAAGTTCCTTGTCAATATACTGTAGTTGTTGTTGTTGTTGTTATGTGTCGAGTCAGACCCAACTCATAGTGACCCCTCCTTGGGTTTCTGGGGCAGTATCACTATGGAAGTAGATTGCCCCATCTTCCTTCCAAGGAGTGGCTGGTGGGTTTGAACTGCCAGGCTTCTGGTTAGCAGTCAAGTGCCTTAGGCACTACACTACCAGAGCTCCTATACTGTGGTAAACGTTTTTGAATTATCTTCAGCAAAATTTTGCTTGCACATGATACTAATGATATTGTTTGATAATTTCCACATTCTGTTGAATCACCCTTCTTTGGAATGGACACAAATATGGATCTCTTCCAGTTGGTTAGCCAGGTAGCTATCTTCCAAATTTCCTGGCATAGACAAGAAAACACCTCCAGAGCTGCACCTGTTTGTTGAGATATCTTAGTGGGTATTCCATCAATTCCTGGAACCTTGCTTTCTGCCAATTTCTTCAGGGTAGCTTGAACTTCTTCCTAAAATGCCATTGGTTCTTAATCAGATGCTACTTCCTGAAATGACTGAACATCAACCAATTCTTTTTGGTACAATGACTGTATACCCTTTCATCTTTTGATGCTTCCTGCATCGTTCAATATTTTGCCTGTAAAATCCTTCAATATTGGAATTCAAAGCTTGAATTATTTTCTTCAGTTATTTGAGCTTGAGAAATGCTGAGCACATTCTTCCCTTTTGGCTTTCTAACTCCAGGTATTTGCAAATTTCATTATAATACTTTGTCTTCTCGAGCTGCTCTTTGAAATCTTCTGTTCAACTCTTTCATTTCCTCATTTTTTTCTATTCACTTTAGCTAATCTGCATTCAAGAGCAAGTTTCAGAGTCTCTTTTGACATCTTCTTGGTCTTTTCTTCCTTTCCTGTCTTTTTAATGACCTTTTTCTTTCTTCATGGATGATGTCATCCCACCACTTATTTGGTCTTCAGTCACTGGTGTTCACTGCATCAAATCTATTCTTCACATGGTCTCTAAATTCAGGTGGGATACACTCAAGGTCATATTTTGGCTCTCATGGACTTGTTTTAATTCTCTTCATCTTCAACTTGAACTTGCACATGAGGAAATGATGGTCTGTTCCACAGTTAGTTCTTGGCCTTGTTTTGACTGATGATATTGAGCTTCTCCATCACCTCTTTCCACAGATGTAATCAATTTTATTTTTGTATACTCCATCTGGCAAGGTCCATGTGTACAGTTACTGCTTATGTTGTTGAAAAATAAAAATAAAGGTATTTGCAATGAATGAATCATTGGTCTTGAAAAATTCTATCAGGCGCTCGCCGGCATCATTTCTATCACCAAGGCCATACTACCCAACTACTGATGCTTCTTTTTTGTTTCCAACTTTCACATTCCAATCATGAGCAATAATAAAAACATCTTGATTGCATGTCTGGTCAGTTTCAGACTGCAGGAGCTGATAGAAATCTTAAGTTTTTTCATCTTTTGCTTTGGTGTTTGGTGCTTATATTTAAATAATAGTCATATTAACTGGTCTTCTTTGTAAGCATATGGATATTACCCTATCACTGACAGCACAGTACTGGATAGATCTTGAAAAGTTCTTACTGTTGATGAATGCAATGCCATTCCTCTTCAAATTTTCATTGCTGGCATAGCAGATTGTCTGATTCAAAATGGCCCATACCAGTCCATTTCAGCTCACTGATGCCTAAGATATCAATTTTTATGCATTCCATTTCATTTTTGACAACTTCCACTTTTTGTAGATTCATACTTTGTACATTCCACATTCCTATTACTAGAAATGTTTGCAGCTGTTTCTTCCCTTTTTTGAGTCTTGCCCCATTAGTGAATGAAAATTCCAAAAGCTTTACTCCATCCGTGTCATTAAGATCAACTCTACTTTGAGGAGGCTGCTCTTCCCCAGTCATATTTTCAGTACCTTCCTGAGGGTCTCATCTTCTGGCACTGTATCAGCTCTTTATAAAGTTTTCCAATAATATATCAGACGGTGTTTCACTGCTATTCATAAGGTTTTCAGTGGCCAATACTTTCAGAAGTGGATGGCCTTATCCTTTTTCCTAGTCTTAATATAGAAGCTCCACTGAAACCTGTCCACCATGGGTGACCCTGCTAGTATTTGAAATATTGGTGGCATAGCCCCCAGTCTCACAGCAACAAGCAAGCTACCACAGTATGACAAACTGACAGACGAGTGGTGGAGCCAAACAACTGACAGGCCTATAAAGTGAACTATAATCCAGAGAAGAACATACTCAGTACAATCAACAGTATCAGACCCAAACAACAGTATTTGCCCAAAAGCAAAGCTCAGAAGGTAGGAATAAACTAGGAAGGAAGGATGAATAGAAAGGGGGAACCCAGGGAAGAAGTGGGAAGGGTGCTGTTACACTGAGGGGATTGCCACCAATGTCACAAGACAAAATGTATAAATTGTTGGATGGAAAACTAATTTTCCCTGTAAACTTGCATCCAAATTTCAATAAATAAATAAATAAAATCAACCATCAATGGTGGTAATGGTTTCACAGTATTGTGAAAGTAATCGATACCATTGAATCATACACTTAAAAACTGTTAAAAAAATGAATTTTGTGTTATTTATTTATTTTGATTTGGGTGAAAGGTTACAGAGCAAATTCGTTTTCAACAGTTCATACACACTTTGTTTCATGGCATTGATTGCAATCTCCATAATGTAACAGCTGTCTTTCCACTTCCTCCCTTTGATTACCTTCTCTGTCGGTCCTTCCTTCCTATGCATTACTGCCCTCTGAGCTAGCTCCCTGGCCAAATGCTGCCCTTTTGATCTCCCATGGTTAATTGTTCAATGGAGTATATCTACCTGATGTAATTATTCACCTTGTAGGCCTGTCTATTGTTTGGCTGGAAGCCACAAGAGTGAGGTCAATACCAGACCCAAAGGGTGACTAGGGGCAATATTCTCTGTCAGACCAGTAAGCCTGGTCTTTTTTTAAGATTTTGTTCCACAGTCTTCTCCCACCTATCCAGGATCTCCTATTTTTATCCCTTTCTGAGTGGTTGGCAGTGGTAGCTGAGCAATATCTAGTTCTTCTGGACTCAGGGTCACAGAGGTTTAGGTTTCATGGTCAGCTAGTCCCTTGTACTAATTGTGTCAATGTGTCTTTGATTTTCTTTATTGTTCTTTGCTCTGGACGAAGAGAGACCGATTGTTGCATCTTAGATGGCTGTACACAAGCTTTTAAGACCCCGGTCACCACTCACCCAAATAGGATGTAGAATAATGTTTTTGTGTAGTATGTTATGCCAATAGAGCTTGATGTCCCCTGCAACCATGGTCTCAAGCCTGCAGGCCCAGCAACTCATTCCCTCTCAAGGTGTTTGGCTGTGGCTATGGAGGTTCATAACTTTGCCCCCCTGTTAGTTCTATTATATATACGGACTATGTTATATATGTTTTACCACAATACAATAAAAATTACAAACAAAAAAAAAATCAAGAAATAATAAATACATAAATTATTAAGACAGACTATATGGTCTTCTGCATTCTCATCCAAAGGCTCCCAAATGACTGTGCATAGACTGCCCTGCCCTCTCAAGCCTGAAAACATGGTTACATCTCTTACGGCATTTGTGCTCATCGGTGACCTGCTGACCACAGACCTAGAGGACACATGGAGACAAATTAACTATGCTCACACAAAAGCATGCAATGTAAGAAGTGGCTTCTAAGCACTGTAGAAATTCTGGCATAGAGAGAATATTAACTATATACCACTCCACACCTAAACAACAACTCCAGCACCAAACCCAAACCCACTGCCATCAAGTTGTTTCCAACTCATAGCAAACCCCATTGGGTTTCTGAGGCAGCAAATCTTTATGGAAGTAGGTTGCCCAGTTTTGCTTCCACAGAGTGGCTGGTGGGTTTGAACTCCAGCACCATGATGTAAAATTCATTCATTCAACAAATACTTACTGAATAACTACACTGGCAATTGAAGTTTAAATGACATAATCCACGTGAAAGGTTTTGTTTTGGTTACCTAGTGCTACTCCGGGAGCTCTGGTAGCATAGTGGCTAAGGCACTTGACTGCTAACCAGAAGGCTGGCGGTTCAAACCCACCAGCCACTCCTCGGAAGGAAGATGG
>NW_006922249.1:925480-952619 GCF_000298275.1 Orycteropus afer afer | reverse complement strand
CAGCCACTCAACCAGGCCCAGCCAAGCTGACATATGAATTTAACTACCACAGGTTTATCACAGCTGGTACATAATAAACACTTTATAAACACTATCTGGGTAACAATTCCTGGAGGAAGTGACACAGAAGCTGTCACCTAAAGGACTGAAAGAATAAACCAGGCAAATGAGGGTGGAGTGGAGACAGAGTGGTCTAAGGAACAAGAAGATCAGGAACTGTAGCTGATTCAGCATAGCTGGGATATCCCTGTCTCATACTTAAATATGAGTTGGGGCTAGAGAGATGAGACTCTGTTCTAGCATGAAGAGCCCCATCATTCTTATTACAGAGGTTGATTTTTATCCTTTGGACAAAATAAAATAAAATCCTAAAAAGTAGTGCTTTTTACACTGTATGATCTGATATACTAATTAGTGCTGAAATCACTTTCATGGATTTCAATCAGCTATATTTTCAACAAAACAGATAAAAAATAAAACAGGATAAGATAGAACAGAACAGAAAACATGTGTATGAGTGTGTGTGTGTGGGGAGGGGGTCATGATGTTAAATTGTGAGTAGCAGTCAAAAAAGTCTGAAGGCACTTCTTTGAAAGTAGTTAAGTAGAGACATAATACAAACAGCTCTGAGTTTTCAGAAAGACCCATTTGGCTGCTGTGCAGAAAGGATTAGAAGGGGACAGGCCTAGGCATAAAAGAATAGTTTTAGCAATCAGGCTACACATGACAATGTTCAACCATCGGCCGGGCTAGTGAGAGTGGAGAAAAGAACTGTAGATAGATCCCAGGATAATGAAGAGGACAAGATTTAGGTGAGATAGGTGTCAAAAATGCAACCTGGGTTGTCTAGGATTCTGCATTATAAATGGAATAGGTCTTGATGCCCGTCTCCAACTCCAGGAATACCACAGCAAAGGCAGTTTTGAGGGCAATACAAGATTACATCAGGACATACTGAGATGCAAAGCTAAAAATAAGCAGAATATACACAATTTGGAAAACTGTCTTTCTAGAAAAAAATCTATTGTTATCATCTATAAACCAATCATGATCAAGTATATATTGTCTGATGCTATAATTTAGTGCTACACTTTGGTAGTGATGGTGTTGTTACGTGCCACCGAGTTGGCGCCAACTCATAGTGACCTCACATACAACAGAAGAAAACACTGCCTGGTCCTGTGCCATCCACACAATTGTTGCCATGCTTGAGCCCATAATTGCAGCCACTGTGTCAATCCAGCTAGGCTGAAGGTCTTCCCCTTTTTTGCTGACCCTCTCTTTCACCAAGTATGATATCCTTCTGTGGGATGGTCTCTTCTGACAACATGACCAAAGTACATGAGACGGAATCTGGCCATTGTTGCTTCTAAGGAGCATTCAGGCTGTACTTCCTCCAAGATATATTTATTCATTTTTCTGTCATGGTACATTCAATATTCTTTGTCAACATCACAATTCAAATGCATCAGTACTTCTGCAGTCTTTTATTTTCCTTGTCTGGTTCTCACATGCATGTGAGGATACTGAAAATACCATACATAGCTTGGGTCAGGTGAACCTTTGTCTTGAAAGTGACAACTTTGCTCTTTAACACTTTTAAGAGGTCTTTTGCAGCAGATTTGTCCAATGCATTTGATTTCTTGGCTGCTGCTTCTATGAGTGTTGATTGTAGAACCAAGTAAAATCAAATATTTGACAACTTCAATCTTTTCTTCACTTACTATGAGACTGCTCATTGGTCCAATTGTGAGGATTTCTGTTTTCTTTATGTTGAGGTGCAATCCATACTGAAGGCTACAGTCTCTGATTTTCTTCAGCAAGTGCTTTAAAGTCTTCTTCACCTTCAGCAAGGAAGGTTGTGTCATCTGCATATTGCAGGTTGTTAATGAGTCTTCCTCCAATCCTGATGCCACATTCTTCATATAGAGTCCAGCCTCTTGGATTATTTGCTCAGCGTACAGACTGAATATTTACTATGTTTAAATATAAACACATATAAATCTATCCATCTATCTATCTACCTGTCATCTACTCATCTATCGTACACAGGGGATTTTCAAATCCCCAGAATTGGGAGACAAATTAAAAGGAGGGGGGAACATACTTTCTAAAGTAAATGTAAGTAAGAATCAATCTTAACATGGTAAGAACTGCAAAGGTTACAGAAAATGCATATGCGCCTTTAACACAATGCCTGACAAATAGCAGACGCTCTCATGCTGTCAGTTTTCCTTTCCCATACCATATCAATAAATCTCAAGATACAGAAATATAAACTGTTTAATGAGTATATATCAAGTCACCTGATAGCTAGATTTACTGGATGATGCTATGATTCACAAAACTGATCATGTTCTTTGTTTTACAAGGGCTGCCAGGAAGTTAATGGGCAAGTTCATGATGCATCTGTACAGAATCTCATCATGTATTTTATATACCTTGCTTGATCTTATTTTTAAGGCTTTGCTTCAGTTCCTTCATTTTAAATAATCTCATTGGCAGTTTTTAAAGTCACTTTCAATCTTTTTTGAAATAAGGTAAATCATATGATAGGTAAATAGATAAATAGATTAGATGGATCAACAGACAGATGGTTAAAATAGATGGATGGCTGCAGTCTTGATTTTTAAACACAGAGCTATGATTTTGAGTAGCTTAATCAGTTCTCTGAACCTTTTTCTTTCTTTTCTAAAAGCATTTATTATGAAAAAATTTTAAGCATATACAAAGTAGAGAGAATTGTATCAATTCTCAGCTTCAACAATGATCAGTTACCATCCTCTCTTCTCACCCTTAAGGAGCTGTCGTGGCATAGTGGATAAGGCATTTGCCTACTAACCAGGTTAGTGGTTCAAACCCACCAGCTTCTCCATGGGAAAAAGATGGGGCAATCTACTTCTATAAAGATTTACAGCCTCAACTGGGGGTGTGTGTGGGGGGAATCTATGTAGGAGATCCTGGGTAGAGTGGGAGAACAATGTAGAATAAAACTCAAAATCATTTAAAAATGGGGGGGGGGACCAGTTTGCTGGTCTGATAGAGCCTGATGGAACCACTGAGACTATGGCCACTAGCTACCCTTCAGGTCTGGAATTGAACCTACTCCCGTGGCTTCCAGCCAAAGAAAAGACAGGCATCTGAGCTGAACATTTACCTTAGGTAGATACACTCCTTGGAAAGATCAATCATGGGAGAACATAAGGGCTCTGTATCCACAGGGAGACAGCTCAGGGGGCAGCAGTGCATGAAAGGGAAGGACACGGGGAAGAGGTAACTATGGGGAGGAAGTGGGAGGAGAGCTGTTGCATTGTGGGAAATTGCAGTCAATGTCACAAGACAAAGTATACATGTGAGCTGCTGTATGGAAAGTGAATTTGTTCTACCAACTTTCACCCAAATCACAATGAAAATTAAAAAAGTAAAAGAAAAAGATTTACAGCCTCAGAAACCCAATGGAGGTTGCTATGAGTCAGAATCGACTTGATGGCAGTGAGTTTGGTTTTGAGTTTTTTCCTCTTACCTCTAGATTAATATAATGCAAATGCCAAACTCTGTATCACTTCATAGATAAATGTTTCAGTATGACTCTCCAAAAGATAGAGATTCATTCTAAAAGCAACCACAACACCATTACACACTTTTTTTTTTTTAAAAAAAAAAAAAAGCTAATAACCCCTTAATACCATGGAACATTATTCAGTGTTGAAATTTCTCCAATTCTTTCATAATTTTTATGGTTCATTCACATTTTAAACCAACCAGCTGCCATAAAGTGGATTCTGATTCACGGCCACCCCATGTGTGTCAGGACACAACTGCTCTCTGTGGCTGATTTTTGGATCACCAGGCCTTCCTTCTGAGGTGCCTCTGGGTGGACTTGAGTCCTCGACCTTTTGGTTAGCAGTCAAACATGGTAACCATTTGCACTACCCAGAGACTCTGTTCCAATTTTAGATACTGATTCTTTCTGGGTCAGTTTATAAAAGAGTTCCTCAGTAAGTTAAATTGAGGACTAGAATAGGAACCTCACTAAGAAACCTTTACCTCACAGCACGAGTCTGAGATTCCTCCAGCTTTCATTCAACGTCTTTCTTTCATCCTCTACCCCCCCTCATTCTGCCCATGTCCTACAATACACTTATACATGCATGCACATATTCATGCACACACATATAAAAATGGGAGGAAAGCTTTCAAACTTGTACTGTATTTTTGGTTGTATAAAAATGAACATTTGATATGAAAATTGTTTTGCAGATACAGCTAAGACATAGATTAAACAAACATGTAAAATAACTAGATTAAGAGTTGTCAAATGTCAATGTTACATCTACATCCTACTCTGATGAGTAGTGACTGGGATCTTAAAAACCTGCGAGTGGCCACCTAAGATGCATTTATTGGTCTCTTCCTGTCTGGAGCAAAGAAAGCTGAAGAAAATCAAAGACTCAAGGAAACAATCAGTTCAAAGGGTAATGGACCATGCAAACCACAGCCTCCACTACCCTGAAACCGGAGAACTGGATGGTGCCCAGCTACAGCTACCAACTACTCTGATCAGAATCAGGATAGAAGATCCTGCAGAGGTAGAAAACAAATTTAGGACAAAATTAAAATCCATAATAAAGACCAGACTTACTGGTTTCACAGAGATGTGGAATCCTCAAAACTGTGGCCCTTAGACACCCTTCTAGCCTGGAACTAAACACCCCCCCCAGGGATCAACTTTCAGCCAAACAACAGACAGGCCTAAAAAGTGAATTTCCAGCGAGGAATCACCAGGGAGCAATGTACAATCAACCATACAAGAACAAAAGGGCGGCATTTGCCCCAAAGCAAACTGTGTATGTTACAGCATTTACAGATGAGGTCCTTTAATCTTGTCTATTTCTTAATGTCATCCTTTACCGTAGTTAAGTTGTGCACAGACCAGAAGGAAGCAGCAGGAAAGAAGGACTAATGGAAATGGGTAACTCAGGGAGGAAATGGGTAGAATGCTATTCTATTTAGGGGACTGCAACAAATGTCAGGAAATAAGATGTGTATAAATTGTTGAATGGAAAACTAATTTGTTCTGTAAACATCCAGACCACAATAAACAGTTAAAAAAAAAGTTAAATGTGTCATTAATGACAATTATTAGAGCTTAGAAGAAGCTCTAGTGGTGTAGTGCCTAAGGCATTTGACTGCCAACTAGAAGGTTAGTGGCTCAAACCCACTAGCTGCTCCACAGAAGGAAGATGGGGCAATCTACTTCCATAAAGATTTACTCCCTTAGAAATCCCATAGGGGTCGCTTGAGTCACAATCGACTTAATGGCAGTGAGTTTTGTTTTGTTTTAATTAGAGCTTTGAGTAGGAAGTTTCAATATGTTGTTGTTGTATATATATATATACATGCATGGATAGGTGTATCTGTAAGCTTAGATAT
This sequence comes from Orycteropus afer afer, assembly GCF_000298275.1. Lineage (NCBI taxonomy): Eukaryota > Metazoa > Chordata > Mammalia > Tubulidentata > Orycteropodidae > Orycteropus > Orycteropus afer. The sequence continues at coordinate 947,186 of NW_006922249.1, read as the reverse complement.
ATACATGTTTATGTGTGCTGCACATATATTCAGATAAATGATAAAGCACACAGATGGCACAGTCATGGATACCTCCTAGTTATAAGCAAACATACTACAGGATTGGTTTACTGGGTTTGAAGGATTGGGACCATAGTCTCATGGGACAACTAGGTCAATTGGCACTACACAGTCTATAAAATTTATGTTCCACATCCTGGTATGTTAAGTAGTGTCTGGGATCTTAAAAGCTTGTGAGTGGCCATCTAAGACAGAACTATTGGTCTCTACTCTTCTGAAGTAAAAGAGAGAGAAGGAAACCAAAGAACTCTTAGATGGTGCCCAGCTACCACTAGTGACCATTCTGACCAGGGACCCAGTAGATGATCCTGAATAGAGTATAAGAAAATTGTAGAATAAAACTCTATTTTTTTTTTTTTTTTAAGAAAAGAAGGCCAGGCTTGCTAGACTGGTAGGGACTAGCGGAACCCTCAAGACTATTGATTGCCCTGAGATACCCTTTAAATCTGAACTGAAACTACCCTCTCAGGTCACCTTTCAGCTAATAACGGATTGGCTCATAAAATAAACAATCTCACCCCAGAGTACTGTGCTCCTTCTTAAAATAAGCAGGGAAAAATGCATATGAGACCCAACGCTCAACATTTGCCCTAAAGCAAAGATGAAAAGGCCAGGGGCCACAGGGAAGCTGGACTAATGGAAGTGGAACAAGCAGAATGGAAATAATGAGAACGCTAACACAATGTGGCAAATGTAACTAATGTCACCGAATAGTATGCATAGAAATTGTTAAATGGGAACCAAACTCTGTAAACTTTCACCAAAAACTTAATATTTTAAAACACAAAGTGAGTGGCTTCAAGTGGGAGGGGGGGACTATGCAGAATCTACTCCTCTGCTCATAAGTCCCCTTTTCCATTTCCTTGTCTTCAGTCTCTTAATCCTCCATTTCACCCACCGCATGGATGCTGACAGAATTAGTTTTCTAAAACACAGATCCAACATGTCATGGTTTACTTAAAAACCTTCCATTGTTCACCACTGCCTACAGAATAGAATTTAAACTTCTAAAAACTGTAATTAAGAACTATAACAGTTTATCCCCAACCTACTTTCCTAGCCTCGTCTCCTACCCTTTTTCTCACCCCAATAACCTCAATGCTCTGGCTATACTGGAATCATCATTCCTTGAACATGTCTCCTTTATGCCTCTGTGATTTTGTTTATGCCGTTTTCTCTGCTTGAATAGAGGGAGAAACACCATTACTTATTTATTTAACAAATAATTAATGAAAGATTGAAATGAAAATAAACAGGTAAGGAATAAGGCAAGATCTTTGCTCTCAAGGAGTTCACAACTTAAGGGGAGATATAGATAAGTAAACTAATTTTAATAGAAGTATAAGCACAGAAATATATGTATGTATGAACTAGGTTTGGTGATGACACAGAAAAGTGAGTACATCATCTTGTTGTGGATTTGAGACTATTGTTGTTGTTGTTGTTGTTATGTGCCGTCGAGTCAGCCCCGACTCATAGCGACCCCTCCTTGGGTTTCCGAGGCAGTATCACTACGGAAGTAGGATTGCCCAACCTTCCTTCCGAGGAGTGGCTGGTGGGTTTGAACCGCCAGCCTTCTGGTTAGCAGTCAAGTGCTTTTAGCCACTATGCTACCAGAGCTCCTGTTGTTGTTGTTGTTGTTATGTGCCGTCATTCCAAAATACAACACATATAAAATGAATGGAGAAAAGAAGATTCAAAGTATGATTTTAAAAAGCACAAACAAAAACAAATTAAACATGTGGAATTAATATATAGGCATTGGATGGCTACATCTAAGAGATCAACTTAAAAGTTTCTTATAGGTAATGCTTATGAGAGATTGTAATCACAAACTTGTTACTGAATCAACACCAAATCTGTGGAGGTGTAAGACAGCAGAGGGAGGCTGAGCAATTACACACACACATACACACGGGGAGAATGAAGCAATTACTTCCTGCAAATGAGGAATCATAATAAGATACAGACTCACTAAAGGAAATATTTCGATGCAATATTGAAAGTCAAGCTATCATAAATTTAAGAGTATGTCATATTTGCTGCCACATTCATTCAGATGCTATTTAAATAGGTTAAAATATTTTTTAAAATTCTGGTGAAAAGTATAATACTTACAAAAATATGCACACATACAGTTTTATTAAAAAAACAACAAAATCCATATACTCACCTCCCAGATTAAGAAACAGAACATTATAGTACCTTGGTTGTTCCTAAAATCCTACTTCCTATGAGCAATAACCAGTATCTTGTTTTTTATGTTAATCATTCCATTGCTTTTCTTTATAATATTACCATCTGCATTTATCATCTAAACAACATTTTGCTTTAATTTTGAAAAACTGCATAGCCAGCACAAACCTAGCAGTCTAAGGAGAGAGCTATATTGCCTCACTAAATAGAAGACAGCTACCTGGCCAACTGACTGGAAGAGATCCATATTTGTACCCATTCCAAAGAAAGGTGATCCCACAGAATGTGGAAATTATAGAACAATATCATTAATATCGCACACAAGTAAGATCTTACTGAAGATAATTCAAAAACGGTTGCAGCAGTAATCGACAGAGAACTTCCAGAGGTTCAAGCCGGATTCAGAAGAGGACGTGGAACAAGGGATATCATATCTGTTGTCAGATGGATCTTGGCTCAAGGCAAAGAATACCAGAAAGATGTCTACTTGTGTTTTATTGACTATGGAAAGGCATTTGATTGTGTGGATCGTGACAAATTATGGATAACATTGAGAAGAACAGGAATTCCAGAACACTTGATTGTATGCATGAGGAACCTGTACCTTGACAAGGAGGCTGTCATTTGAACAGAACAAGGGGATACTACATGGTTTAAAATAAGGAAGGGAGTGTGTCAGGGTTGTATCCTTTCCCCATACTTTTTCAATCTATATGCTGAGCAAATAATCCAAGAAGCTGGACTATATGAAGAAAAACGTGGCATCAGGATTGGAGGGAGAATCATTAACAACCTGAGATATGCAGGTGATACAACTTTGCTTGCTGAAAGTGAGGATGACTTAAGGCACCTACTGATGAAGGTTGAAGAATACAGTCTGCAGTATGGATTACGTCTCAATATAAAGAAAACAAAAATCCTCACAACTGGACCAATGAGTGGCATCACAATAAATGGAGAGAAGATTGAAGTTGTCAAAGAATTCACGTTGCTTGGTTCTACACTCGATGCCAATGGAAGCAGCAGTCAGGACATTAGATGACGTGTAGCATTGGGAAGGTCAACCGCAAAGCAACTGTTTCAAGTGCTGAGGAGCAAGGATGTCTCCTTGAGGAGTAAGGTGCGCCTGACACAAGCCATGATATTTCCAATCACCTGGTATGCATGTGAGAGCTGGACAATGAATAAGGAAGACCGAAGAAGAGTTGATGCTTTTGAGTTGTGGTGCTGGCGAAGAATGCTGAAAGTACCATGGACTGCTAAAAGAACTAACAGATCTGTCCTGGAGGAAGTGCACCCAGAATGCTCCTTGGAAGCAAGAATGGCCAGACTTTGTCTCACCTATTTTGGTCATGTTGTAAGAAGGGACCATTCCCTGGAGAAGGATGTCATGCTTGGTAGGGTGGAGGATTGACGAAAGAGGGGGAGGCCTTCAACGAGATGGATTGACACAGTGGCTGCGATGATGGACTCAAGTATAGCAGGGATCGTGGAGCTGGTGTGGGATCGGGCAGTGTTTCGTTCTGCTGTGCATAGGGTCGCTATGAGTTGGAAACGACTTGACAACACCTAACAACAACAAATAGAGGACCAGGAGAAAAGAAACTCAACAGGGGCAAAGTCTGAATTCAGGTTCTTTGAAGATTTATGAAAGACTCTGCTGGAAGAGCCAAGGGCAGGTGAATCCATCCTGAGAAACAGCAGCCTCACAACTTTAGGGCTATGTCAGGGCTGCAGTGTGGACCAGGAACCAGATGGCCAGTAGGACTGTGGTCCAAGCCAGGCTGTTCCATATCATCTACTTTTAAGCTTACTACCTACCTGCAGCTCTCAGGAAAACATTTTAGTGGGTGCCCTCAGATGATCAGGAAACAGGACAGGGAGGGGAAAGCAGGAACTTCATTGAAAAAGATAAAGGGAAAATTCAGAAAAGTACAGAAATAATCTGGGCCAGGTTTATCTAGCATAATGTCTTCAGGTTAAAAAGGCTACACTGCTTTTCCTCCTATTTTGAGGAAGAATATTTTAAAGGAGTTTCTTGAAAAAAGGGGGCATATAATATAAATGTGTTGAGATTTTGCATGTGGGAAAATATCTTTACCTTCTTTATTGATTGATAGTTTGGACACTATTTGCCTTCAGAATTCTGAAGGCATTGCTCCATTGTCATCTTCTCTTTCCAGTGTTGTTTTTGAGAAGTTTAAAGTCATTCTTAGTCTCGACCACTTGGATGAGATCTCTAGAAGCTTGTAGTGTTTTCTCTTTGTCCTCAATGCTGTGAAATTTCACAGTGATATGCTTTGGGTTTGGAGGTAATTCATCTATTTCATACCAATCTGGAAACTCATGGTCTTCCTTCTCTATTTCTGGGACTCACAATATTTAGATGTTGGACCTCCTTTCAGGTTTTCTAACTTCTATTTTTCATCTCTCTTTTGGTTCTACTTTTTGGGAGTCCCTCAACTTTATTCTCCAATTCTTCTATTAGTGAATAAAAGGATATTTATGAGAAATTGCACATCAGACTAATATGCCATGTTGTAATTAAGACAAGGGCACATCTTTGGAGCAAAAGTTTTAGGCCAGTATAAAGGGAAAATGGAGCCAAACCCACCAAACAGCAATTGTAGATATATGATCATGTGAAATCATTATATAACATGTAGTATATGGCAAAGCCTATTAGATTTCTTTGGGTCTCCTGGGTAGCCAGCTTTACTCAATCACTCTCTGCTCACTTTACTCAATCACTCTCCTTCCTGCTGACTCTGCTTTCCAACTTAAGACTAGAAAACTCCATCAGTAGTAACATCTTTGAATGTCTTTGTTTCTTAAGGAATGTTTCCATTTCGTGTGTTATTTAATTTATTGGCATAAAATTGTCATAGTAGTCCCTTAGTATCTTTTTAATATCTGTAGAATCTGCAATAATATTACCTCTCATTCCTGACAGTGGTAACTTGTGTCTTCTTTTTTTCCTGATCATCTGCCTAGAGGTTTACCAATTCTGTTGACTTTCTCAAAGAACCAGGTTTGGGTCTCATTGCTTTTCTTTATTCTTTCTGTGTTCTATTGGTCAGATTTCTGCTCTAAGATTTATTATTTCCTTTCTTCTCCTTATTTTTTTTTCCCTGAGGTAGAAGTTGAGGGCATTGATCTAGACTTTCCTTCTTTCTAATGTAGGCATTTAGTACTATGCATTTCCCTTTAAGTATTGCTTTAGTTATGTTCACAAATTTTGGCAAGTTCATTTTCATTCAATTCAAAATATGATCTAATTTCTTTTGTGATTTCTTCTTTGACCCACTTTATTTTTTAGGTTCCAAATATGGGGATTTTACAGATCTCATTCTGTTTATTTCTAATTCAGTCCCATTGTGGAGAAGAACATACTTTGCATGCTTGACCCCTTTTAAATTAACTGAGGTTTGTTTTATGGCCCCGAATTTAGTCTACCTAGGTAAATGTCCCATGTGTACTTGAAACGAATGTCTATAATACTGTTGTTGGGTGGAGGGTTCTATAAATGTCAATCAGGGTTGACAATGTTGTTTGAGTTTTCTGTATCCTTACTAATTTTCTGTTCACTTGTTCTCTCAAATTCTTGAGTGAGGGATGTTCAAATTTCTGTAATCGTGGATTTGTCCACTTCTTTTTGCAGTTCTATCAGTGCTTGTTTGCTTCATGTATTTTGAAGCTCTGCATTGAGGTACATAAACATTTACATTATGTCCTTTTGAAGAGTTAGTCCCTCTCTCATTATGAAATGACTTTCTCCATTCCTGATAATGTTCTTTGTTCTGGAATCTATTTTGCATCAAATTAGTATACCATTCCAGCTTTCTTTTGATTTTCTCTGAATATATTTGAATGTAAAGAACAGCCAGCCATGCAAAATCAACCCAACTTGATGACAACTAACAACAACAACATGAAAACTCTGACAAAAATCACAATACTGATGCATCAAAAATTCTGAAATGGTTTGAAAATAAGTCCCCTAGAGCAATGCTACTCAGTGTCATTTCCCAGACTGCCAGCATCAGCATGAGCTGGGAGTCTGACAAAAATGCAAATTCTCAGGTTCCACCCCAGACCTATGGCTCAGATGGACCCAGAAATGTGTGTTCTAACAAGTGCACTTGGGAATTCTAAAGCATGCGAAAGTTTGAGAGTGACTGCCTAGAGTCCCTTCCAGCTTCACCATTCTAAGAATAAGTATTTTTAACAAAATGAGCCAAAAAATACTTTCATGTCTGAGGGTGAACAAAAGTAAAACTTTTTCTAGCTGGAAGGGTATATCTGTGTCTTCCACATTTATGTAATTGTCCCAACCAAAGTCCTATTTTTATATGTTAGTTATACAATAATACTGCTGATAATTGTGTAATAACAGCCTAAACAACTATATAAAGAACTAAATTTTTTTAAAAAATTGGATCATATTTCAGGAAATATGATTGGGAATATAGGGAAATAGTCATTGCTTTGAATTTTTTGCTGTGATTTTAAAAGTAGGAAATACTGCTTGTAGAAATATTATGATGAATTTTTACTGCATGTGATTACTGAGTTTTGCAGATGAATCGGAGTTGGGTACAACTCAAAAATTCCCTCCTCTTAAAATAACTCTATAGGGCAGCACTTTTGTTTTCCTTTAGGTCTAGTACAGTAGGTGGGCCATTTCCTAAGTACAGTTTCCCTACTGTGCCGTTAGTCTGTGTGTGTGTATATGTGTAGTTTTCTGAGTGTTATCCCACACAGGTGGCATTCTTTTTCCTTTCATTTATATTTTACTTTTATACCTAGAGGGCTTCTTTTTGCTGCTACTGCTGCTGCTGCTGCTGCTACTGACTGTTGTTGTTGTTGTTGTTATGTGCCGTCGAGTCGGCCCCGACTCATAGCGACCGCTCCTGGGGTTTCTGAGGCAGTATCACTACGGAAGTAGGATTGCCCAACCTTCCTTCCGAGGAGTGGCTGGTGGGTTTGAACCACCAGCCTTCTGGTTAGCAGTCAAGTGCTTTAGCCACTATGCTACCAGAGCTCCTAACTACTGACTGTTAGTTACCTTTTTAAGTTTCTCTAGGTATGAGGCATCATATTAGGCCTTTTAGTTATATTATCTCATTTAATCCCCACTATAACCCTGCCAAACTGCCCTCATGGTGCAATGGTTAAGTGCTAGGCTGCTAATCAAAAAGTTGGTGGTTTGAAGCTAGCCAACAGCTCTGCAGGGAAAAAGCCTGATGATCTGTTTCCATAAAGATTCTAGCCAAGAAAACCCTATGGGGTAGTCCTGTTCTGTCACATGGGATGGCTATGAGGCAAAACCAACTCGATGGTACCCCAAAACAAAATGACCCTGCTAGAGTCCCTTGGTGGTACAAAGATTAATGCACTTAGCTGCTAACTGGTAGGCTGGAGGTTCAAGTCCACTCTAGAGGCACCTCGGGGAAAAAAGCCAGACAATCTACTTCTGAATTATCAGCCATTGAAAACTCTATGAAGCACAGATTTACTCTGACACACATGAGGTCACCATGAGTTGGAATTATTTGACAGCAACTGGTTTTTGTAGTCCTCCTTACTACACTACTTATTTATAGAGAAGTAAATGTGTAGCCTGTGGTCACATTGTGGGGGAGTCTGTGGCAGACTTGACTTCCAACTCCTAGAGAATTCCCACAGTGTCTACTGGCTATAACTTAGAAAGATTAAAAAAAAAGACTCATCCTCTTTAGAAAAAAAAAAAGGCGCTTTCAAGAAACAGTTGTGCCTAAGGCACTTGACTGCTAACCAGAAGGCTGGCGGTTCAAACCCACCAGCCACTCCTCAGAAGGAAGATGGGGCAATCTACTTCCGTAGTGATACTGCCTCAGTAACCCAAGGAGGGGTTGCTATGGGTCGGGTCCGACTTGACGGCATGTAACAACAACAACCTTTTATTTATAATAGACTATATATTTATATTAAATGTACTTAAGTTTTATTTTTAGTAGAAGTTTTTTATGTGGGTTATGAGCCATATGTACTATTCTAAAATTTTTCATAGCCAGAAAAACAAAAAAGAACTCTGGGGCAGTTCTACTCTGTCCTGTAGGGTCACTGTGAGTAGGAATCAACTCAAGGGAAATGAGTGGCTTAATCATGATATAAAAATTCTATCATAGAGCAGTAATTGGGGATTACAACATTTTTATTTAAAGTTTGTTAATTGAGTCAAACCAGTTGTTACATAGAATGCAATAGCTTCATTTGTGAGATAATGACTATGTACTTATAATAAAGGTCAGGTGTTGATTAAAGTAGGGATGCTATTCAGCCAGCTGTGATGGTTTAACTGGTGATTTTTCTCTATAAAATATACTAAACATACCTCTTATAATTTCCTTGTATCAGAACCCAAAATAATATTTAATATTTGCTTTATACTTTACATAAAGATTACACAGAGCAAAAGAATTTGAAAATGTGAAACAAGAGACACCTTGGATGATACAGAGGAGCTGGTCTTTCTTCTTTGAATTCCTAACCAACAAAGCAGTTGCCACTGAGTGGACTCTGACTGCTGAAGACCCCACGTGTGTCAGAGCAGAGCTGTGTTCCACAGGGTTTTAATGGCTGATTTTTTCAGAAGTATATTGCCAGGCTTTACTTCGAAGGCACTTCTGGACAGACTAGAACCTCCAACTTTGTGGTTAGCAGCATGTTACAGTTTCCCAGGGACTCTCCTTTCTAGTAGCATAAAAATAGAGTTATAGAAAAAGTGTTTTCAACATGCTGATAAAAGATTTACAAAAATCACTTGGCTTGAAAGAATTTTAACACTAAGGAGAGAGGAGGCTGGAAAAAAAATAAAACCAAAAAGCTTGTCCACAAATTGCTTAACTCAAATCAGAAAAAACAAAACAAAACAAATCCCAAATTGTCTAGACAATCAAGAGCAATCATTTACTTGGTTTCCTATAATTTTCAATTAACTCCTCTTAAAATAGATGATTTATATGTGACCATTACATGGCTCTTACCTATGATTTCAAAGGTGATCAGTTCAAAGCTTAACGAATTTTCTTGATATTTACTTTTTAAATCTATGAAATCTTATATCTCAGTAATGTCCTATTAACTTAACATTTAAGCAAAGCTGCATGATCTAAAGAAAATCCAATCTCTTCTAATGATTAAATTTCAGTAATTGAACATAAAAACACTTGGAACAAGAAAGACTATATAAATGAACTGTCAGCATATATTACAACATTACAATGTTGCTTAGGTAAGAATATGCTCCATGAAGAAGTTGGCACAATGAGAAGCCAATTGGAAAAACAGAGGAAGTAAGCTATCACTGAAATAAGGAGGAGGAATTCCATTAAGGCTCCAGGCCAGGTATGTGAAGGAGGTGTGACTGATATGCAGGACTTGGAGATTAACTGTGTGGGACATTCTGAAGCCGGCCTCCATGCATCTAACAGAGTGCTATATTTGGTATCAGAGTCTGAAGTGGTGTTTACATAGCCATTGCTTTTGTAAGCTCTTTTCTTTTAAATACTAAGGATTTTGTTTCAGCCACAGCGTCAGCAAGGGAGCATTTTCACAAGGAAAAGAAAAATATAGTCACATCCAGATTTAGTCTCATATTAAGATGTGATTAGTGTTCACTTTTAGTGTCAGCAACTATTTAAAAGGCTACATTTCATACAAAGACATGGATGACAATGATCAAGAGGTCATCAAGTCCCTCTTTTCCTATCAGTAAGTCCCTTTGGATACCGCTAGTTAATGGTAAAATTTTAGAAGCCAACAGAATGACAAGCTATAAAAACAATTCTAAAAATGCAGTATTTTTGCGTTTAGGAGTATGGAAGAAGTCATTGTTCTGAAGCTGCTTCTAGAATTGTTACAGAGCGTTGGAATACAGTTCAAGTTAACGTAAATAATATCCTTGAAATGTTGAAAGATAAGGGTTAGTTCTGAATATATATTCCTATTGCAAGTAATTATATAATGGAATAGAGGTCAGTTGGACAGATTTGGACAGTCTTAGTCTTTAAAACATTCTTTTTGGAATTGCAGTGAGGCACTGGAAATCATTTACAGTAAAACCTCGTTAATGAATGGCTTTTTGTTACATGAATTTCAATATGGTGAGGGTTAAGTAATGTTCTACTAAACCAACTTATTACTTACAACAAAAGCATATCTTAGTTTGTAAGGTTAGTTTCCTTTACCAACAACCAAGTTATATAAAAGGGTCCCATTTTCCTGTTTATGGCTCCTACTTTACATTACAAGGAGCCAGTGACCCATCTGATTTCTAGTTCTAGTATTTCTCTCTAAGACCCAGATAAATCATTGAACTCCTGCTAAAGGGGCAAGGAGGGACCATCTTCTGACCTCCTCTAACTTCACAAAAGGAAGACAGAATCACCATTAGCAAGCCAAGGCCTGTTCCTATGAGGCCAGACATGCTGCCACCCTCCAGGCCTCTTACCAACCTTGACACCAACCATCCCTCCCGCGGCACTCCTTCTCTGCTGGGTTTGATAATTCCCTGCAGTGGTCATACAGAACTCACAGATTATGGGGTTTATTAGAGAAGCAACAGACTACAATTCAAGTTCAGGAACACAGTCAGTCTCTCGCAGCTGGCCATCTCTCTCAACTGGCCTTCTTTCTCAACTGGCCGTCTCTCTCAGCCTCTCTCAGTAGCACTTCTCTCTCTCAGCAGTGTGTATCTCTCAGCTGGCAGTCAGAGAGAGGCTCTTCTGCCTCTAGGAGGGCTCATTTTAAGCCTGGCAGAGTGGCAAAACTAACCATTCTCATCAGAAACTAACATCAGAATTCCATACACCTGAGAGAGCACAAACTTTCCCAGAAGATTACTTCGTGTTTTTCCAGGTGGATGACTTTAACAAGCAGCTACTCAGTTACTCAGGGCAAAGTAGGAGTTACAAAGACTATGGCTAGAAAAACCATACGATGTAATTTACTACACCACAACTCCCTATATCAATTAAAACTGAAGGTTATTTTAATTTACTTACAATCAAAGTTTTTCTCTAATAAAATAAGGATTGATGACTAGAAAACAAATAACCTTAAGGTATTTACTTTTTCCATACCTTACTGATGTGTTTCTAACTATACATCATAATTATATTTCATTCTTCTTCCAAGACCAAATTTGTAGAGACACACTCTAATCTCATGGGCAAAAAGAAGAACTACAGCAGCTAGCGTTGCCAAAAGGCCCCTTGTGGATTCCACAGGCATTCCTAAACACCAACAACCAGTATTTTGGGTGATTTAAAGAATGTTGCTTTGTTTTCCTTATCAATTTGAAAAACTATATCCCTATACTTTTAAAATAAATAAACCGGTTCTAAAATTATCATTCAATTTAATATAACATATAATGTCTGAGTATTGTCTTGGACAAGGTCCATTCTGAGGACCTGAGAGAAGACACTCTTCCCTTGAGGAATTTATAAACCAGCTACCAAGTGTGGGCATGAGAGAAAGGCAAAGTGTGGAGTTCAAGGAGAAACTGAACCAGCCTACAATTGAAAGAAAAAGCCTCTGGGTAAAGGTAACCTCTGCAATGAGAACCAATAAAACTGTGTTAGACAAAGACAAGAGAAGGCTGTCCAAAAATGAGAGGAAAGCAAGAGCCAAACACTGAGGAAGGCCCAAGAAAAATTGAGGGGTTTGGCGAAAGTGAACGTCTGTGACTGGGGAGTAGCAGGAGAAGAGGCTGACAATGAAGTGTAGGGATATATAGTTTAGGACCTGTGCTGCTGCTTCTGAGGAGCCAGACAGAGAAGAAAATGGAGTCCAAGCCTCTTTCAAGAGGTAATTGACCTGAAACTCTTATCAATTAGGTACAAAATATGATGCCTTTTCTCTTATTGATCCTGTGAGCTCAATGAGTGCAGGAATCATCGTTTGTTCACTACTGTATTCTCAGAGTGTGCCACTAGCAAATACTCAAATTTTTGTTGAATAAATAAGTGAACAAAGATCTAAACTGACTAATTAAAGGTAAATGTGAAAATGGCAATTTTGCTGGTAGTATATCTCATACTGGAAATAGTTCCAGTGTGACTTATTTTGAATAAATGAGCACTGGAATAATTTAATGGTGTTTTCTTTTCTATACATTACTCCCTTCCTCAGTTACTCATAATATTATATAAACAGAGAAATATTAACAGAAGTTATATGCAAAGAGATGAAGTTAGAAACTTGTACGAGCAACTGATTTTGCATAATTTCACCCAAAAGCTATTTGTAAAATAAAAGTAAATAAAATACAAAGTAAAGCAATTAGCTATCTTACCAAACATGTCATCTAATTTTAGAAAATCTTTTATTTTCATCAGTTTTTCCTGCAAAATATCAATTCTTCATGGTATCTGCTTTTCAAAGAGTTGTCTTACAATAGAAAGTTAAGAAACCCTTTTATAAGGGCCACAGAAAACCAACTCTAGGATTTCCTTTCTCATTGGCCATTGAACCCTTGAGATTAGTGTTGTTGTTGTTATATGCCATTGAGTGGGCCCCGACTCATAGCGACCCCTCCTTGGGTTTCCAAGGCAGTATCACTGCGGAAGTAGGATTGCCCAACCTTCCTTCCGAGGAGTGGCTGGTGGGTTTGAACCGCCAGCCTTCTGGTTAGCAGTCAAGTGCCTTAGGCACTATGCTACCAGAGCTCCTTGAGATTAGTGGTGGTGGTGGTGGTGAATACAAAGATTTTTCCATCTTACCTGTGACATCATTCAAGCCAGGAACCATTTTAAAGGCGCCGTGGCCTAAGGACACTTCTGCCCCTGCCTATGAAATGGGTAGGTCAGTTAGGAAAATGGTGCAAAGAACTTCCTTTTGAAAGGATTCTCCAAAAATGACTTCTGGGAAGAATCTTGGGGCTGAGCCCTCATAATCATAACTCTGGTGGGTGGCAGCAGTGAAGGCTAGACGATATGTGCTGGATGGCGTGGGAGACAGGCAATCTGGTGTTTCCTCCCCCTGAAAACCTCTGATCATTATGGGAATTAATAAGAAGGTGAAGAGATGACTTGAAACTTTTCTGTGATGAAGAGGAGGCCACCATTATGAAGCAAGAATTTACCCCTCTCCCTTCACATAAACACACAAGAGTGTCCTTCTATTTGATAATGAGGGTAGCAGAAGATCTTCTGATTGTTGGTTTGTTTAATTTCCAGCTCTTGCCTTATTTTGCTGTACTTTGCAATTTGAAAAAACACTTTCGCAACCTGCCTACATTAGGCATTTTGGTACATCCTAAGAGCTATATGTACACAGCAATTTTGTGGCACCTTTGTTATTGTTAAACAATGGTTCAAATAAACCTAGAACAGATTAGCTTGATACAGATTAACAATCAACCCTGTAAAAGAAAATCAAAATTTGGGATCCAAGAAAGCAGAGGTTACACTTCCTTTAAATTCGAAATAGAAATTTTCATTAGGTACAGTGTGTAACACAGAAATTAATTCATGTTTTGTAACGAATTATAACCTACATTGACTGATTATGATGAAATATTTCAGAGAATGAGTGATGGTGAAATAAAAATTTTCTTACATCCTTTGGGGAAAAAAATCAGTTTACTAAAACAAAAACAATTATATGAGGTTCAAATGTTAATCTGGGCAAAACAGTTACAATTTTATGGCATACAATTTGCACCTGACAAATGTTAAGAGACTATATGTGTGAATGTAAGGAGTCCTGGTGGCACAGTGCTTAAAATGCTCAGCTGCTAACTGAAAGGTTACAGTTTGAATCTACCAGCAACTGTGTGGGAGAATGATATGGTAGTTTGCTTCTGTAAAGATTACAGCCTTGGAAACCCTATGGGGCAGTTCTACTCTGTCTTATAGGGCCCCTATGAGTTGGAATTGACTCAATGGCAGTGGGTATGTGTGTGAAGGAATGAAAAATTTACCATAAACATTTTTTGTCCCTTAAAAACCCAATGGGATAATATAAGTGTACTTTTCATAGAGTAAAAAATGTTTAATTACCCTTATTTTTAAATATAATTTCAAATTCCAAATAAAATGATGGGACTAAAATCAGAAAATAATCTATCTTTTCCTGTATGTTTACATCGTTTTTGACATCATGTTTGTATCCAATTGTGACTGCTCCAAGATAAAAATGTGTTTAAGGTTCTATTCAGAAGATCATATTCATCATAAAATATCTTCTGATTACACAGAACACAGCATGTATGTCTTTGCTGGTCTAAGGAAATAAAACTGTAATAAAGGAAATAAAGCCGTAATAAATTGCTCTAAAGCAAAGTTAAAATGACCATCCAATTAAGCCATAACTTTAAAACTCACCTTGAGGTTAAATTGGGAAGAAATATGAGAAAAGGGGCAGTTAAAGACCAGTCTTTTAAATCTGAAGTCTCCTTTCTATAATGAAAGATAGTTACTTAAACTGTTTTACACTATTTCATTTGTGAGTTGCCTTTAACAATATCTCATCCCCCAACAGAGGAAATAAGGAATGCTCTTTTAAACAAAAGCTATACCAGGCTATCAAAATCTTTGCTAAGAAAAATAAACTAATCAAGATTGATTTCCTGGGTCTCTCAGAAGTTCACCAATTGCAAATGTTCACATAACTTCCAAAAGGGAAGAAAACAATATAACTTCTCCATAATACAATGCTTAACAAGTCACTGTGGGAGCAGGGGGGTCAACAGCAGTGGCATTTTGTAAAATACATTCAACTGTAATGAAAATAAATATTCATTTATTCCTTTTCTGAAAAACCTAAGTTTCTATTCTTTAGTACTGAGGAGGCTGGGTCACCTTGTCTATCAATTCTTAACAAATTTTCTAGAAAAATTTTCAAGAAAAGACTGAATGTGTTCCTCGAAATAACATTCACCAGAAAGAATTGTTTTTTTTTTTCTAAGTTCATTATTCAAAAACCCAACAGCAATGTTATAAATATGTCTACAAAGCAAACGAAAGGGAGATATCCTTTATATTTAACCACAATGAGCAACTTATTTCTTCTCAAGAGGTCTTCAAACTTAGTTGTTAGAACAACTTATGAATCAACTACTGAAAAGAGAAGGGTTTATTTCCCTTGTTTCCAAATTCTCTTTCCACTTCCTTTAAATTCCACCTAAAAAGCACAGCTTACTATAAATGTCACACAAATGGGATGGATAAATAGTTAAGTACAACCAAAGGAGGCCTTAATCTAATATACTGTTGTCTGTCAGCTAATCTCTCTCCTGGTTTAACAATCGGAGTTTAACTACTTCATGATGAATGAGACAGGGTGCAAATGACTTGAGTGTTTCAGCACCATAAAACAGGCTTAGGGAAATAAAACCTGCAAATTTGATCACTAGCCTTAGAGTTGGCCATCACTGGTAAGAGAGTTAGGTTTTCAAGAGTGACAAAAGGTTTTAAAGGAATTGTTTTAAGTGTAACGAAATATTGATCATTTACATTTAAGGTACTATTTATCCTAGAGCAGCCTATTATGTGCACCATTTGCTGTTAGATAACAGAGGTGGGTAGGTTGAATTGAAAGGTGGCGAGCTGTCAGAGGACCTACTGAGGCTGAGTTTTATAGACTCAGTTTTACAGAAAGTTTCTTGGGAGCATTAACATGTAGTCACATTAAGCATAAAAGACTCCAGTTGCTAACAGCAGTAGGTCCATTGTTCAAGGAGAATTGCATTCCTTGAGATTCATTATGAAAAGGCAGGGGGATTCCTTTTTGGCACTCTGCATATAAAATCTTCTCAAAAAGACATCTGCAGTTTTAGAAAGATTCCACTTTTGCTACTACAACCTTTGTTAATTTTCTACAGTTCTCTGTTCCACTAACTTAAAAGTCATTTCCTTAAGAAAACAGATGACAGACAACTTGAGTGACTGATTATATTGTGCCATCACTTTGTTTTTCTCGGAGGCCTTGGTTTAAGAGGATGAATGTTAGTATAAATGACAGAAAAGGGAGCTTCGCATAAGATTTCACTTCTGTTCAAAGACAAGCTAACGTAACCTCACTGCGGTGCAATCAACTTGACAAATGGACACCGTGCAACCCTCTGCCTCCCACTGAAATCCAAGAGCTTGATTTACACAATATTCTCCCTGTAAACGGAGAAAGACTTCATACTGCTGTGCTGTGTAATGGGTTCATCTGATAATTCTTTACATGTAATGAAATCTGATAATATGAAGGTGAAATGCATCTCTAAGAATGAAACAAGTTAATGAACTTATAAAACTACACTTAAGTCTTTTAAAACTTGAGTAAACAAAAAAGACTCAGCTCAAATCATGTTGAGAACACATAGCAGATCTCATGAGGAACTCTGCAGTTAATTAAAGATATATGGCTTTTACTTACAATGCATAAAAGGTCCTAGCTCTAAAGAGCACAGCTCTACTTAAACAACTCAATATAATTGGTGGACCTTGGTGTGCCTTATCTTTGCCATCAGATTTTGCAGGTCCTCAGTTCTTTACCTCAAGAATTTTACATTACTTTATCCTGTTAAATTACTTCCCTGGAAGCTTAGTATTTTTCTTTTTGAAGTGGCAAATTTTTTACAAATTGATAAACCCTACCATGCAAAATCTACAAATAGTTCATCTGGAGATTTAAACATAGCCTAAACTGGCTAGACACAGCAACACAAAACCCAGGAATTTTAAAGAAATATAAAAGTTCTGCTTTAAAGTAATAATACAAATGGTTACTTATTCAAAGTGTGAATGTCTGGATAAATTATGTTAAAAAGAAACTCATGTGATGGTATATTTTGCAAGCAAGGCAGATTTCCAATCCTCGGTAGTAAAGCTGTCTATTGGTATTAATGCCTGCAAATAAACATCATGAATGTAAACTGCAATCAGAAGCGGTTTCAGCACATGTAAATGTTGAATGAGGTAGAATTTTAGTCTTACATTTACTTTGCTTTTGTCACAAATAAAAAAAAAAAACGCTTATAAAAACATTTCATGCTGCAGTGAATGGATTTCAACAGCTGCTGATTTGGTGACATGGAGAACCCCAGTGGAGACATCCTGCTGAATTAACGTTTTGGAAATGTTAAAAAGAAACTTCAAACAGACCCCGTTTAGTAGGCGGTCGAAGATTTTGCTCAGTGGGGATCATGTGAAGGCTAGCAGAGCAGTCATTCAGCCATGAATCAGACTTGTCAATGGTTGCCTATTTTCTCAACAGGTGACTTGAACAGGCACACAGTCTATTTCCTCTAACATTGCCGCATGTACAAAAACTTCAGCTGAGACTTCTGCTCCGGCATTATTTAGGAAGGCACAGCATACAGGGTCGGGAAAATAGTAGTTTAAGGGGGTTAAATTCATTTTTTAAATTTGTACTTTTGCTTTTTACCGACCAAAAGGATCGGCGAAGCTGTATTTAAAATCTGACCTCCTAACAAGCCTTTATCCTTCATTAGAAATCTGCAGCAGATGCAAACAAAGGATTGTGGGAAAGTAAGGAATCTTAGAGAAAACAAGATCAAACCCCTCATTTTGCAGATGAGGAAACTGAGGCCTACGGAGATTTATTTAAGAGAGATTGAAGTGATTTGGCAAAGGTTCACATAGTTATATATTTTTGTGTTAGGACTGAGACTTTCATTTTCTGACTTTCAGTTCACTATTCATTATTCTTATCCTTAAGAAATAACTTGGAATAAGGCTGCTTTGAGCAAGGTAGAAAATACTCCAGGCGAAGAAACTGTTAAGCTGGGCAAGATCGCATGGGTCAGTGTTTTTCTGATTTGGTATGTTTTGATTTTTTTCCCCCCTTTTCTTTTAACTGGCTACAGAGACACACAGTTAATGGAAAATTCCTTCTCCATACCACGAGAAGTTGGTGGGGGGGTGAATAAAAAGAGGTCTAACACCAAGCTTTGTTTTCAACTTCCAACATTTATGAGTTTAGTATAGAGTACAAAAATAATAAAGCATTTCATTGTTACTGATTCAGGTCTGCATGGTAAACCAAGCAATGCAAGCTACTATTAGGTCAGAAAATTACCAGGTATCCATTCAATGAGTCCAGACTGTTTTCTGTTGTTCAAGGATGGTCTAGTTGTTTCTGAAAGCTAAGTACAGAGTTCGTGAGAGTTCTCAGAGGTGGCTCCACGTCAGCGGAGTACTCTTAATTTAGTCAACCTCACCTAGTGCTTCCATCAATACATGGTCATTACCAACCGATGTTAAAATTGAATCCGAGACTGCATCAATGTCCTCATTTGGCAAGATGTTTCCTAGGAAAGCATCCTGTTGAAAATACTTTCTATGTGAATCAGATATAAAAATCAGGAAAAAAACTTAAGTAAATGCCAGTCCCATAAACATACATATATAAACATATACCCAAATCTCTCGAGGTCCAACTTCACGAATTCTTCCTATTAAGATTTACTTTTTAGAAGTTTAACTTCTCATATGGTATGAGGAAAGAGGGAACTCTACTGAAAAGGTTGAGGAGAGTGTAAACAGGGAAATTGGGTTTATATATAAAAAGGAAAAATGCACTCATTCTTTGACCCAGTATTACCACGTACAGAAATTAACCCTGAGGGATAACTCCACAAGTGGGAAAAGATGTATGTGCAAGAATTTTCATGGAACTATTTTTTATGGTAGTACAAAGTTGGAAACTAAATTGGCAAGAAAAGTGAGGTACATACATAAACCGGTACACGTGCAGCTGTTAAAAATGACTGTTCATTTAATATAAAGCTACAAGAAAGCTGTTTAAAAAATCACAGTTCACTTAACATAAAGCTACAGTAATACTCGCATACAAATTGACAAATGGATCAATGGAACAAAATTCAGCAACCAGACCCATACTTACATTTTCAACAAAAGCCAAAGTAATTCAAGTTGGGACTCATGGGAAAAAATTGGACCTCTACCCCTTTCTCATCCCACATGCAAAAATTTGAGATATTATTTTAGACCTAAGTGTAAAAGCTACAACTATAAATGTTTTAAATCAAAATAAGGAGAATATCTTCACACAAAGGTTTCTTAAACAGAGATAAATAACCATAAAATAACTGATATATTGTACTGCATCACAATAAAAAACTTCTGCTCATGAAAGGGCATTGTTAAGAAAACAATAGGGAGGCCACAGTCTAAGAGAAAATATCTGCAAGATAACTATGACAAGGGATTGGTATCTAGGCTATATTAAGAACCAATAATAATACTAAGATGATGACAAATACTGATGAGCAAAAATTTTAACAGACTCTTCACAAAGAAAGATACATGGATAACCAATAAACAAATAAAAAAGTACTCAACATTATTAGTCTTCAGGCAATGATATACTAAAACCATAATGAGATACCATTACACCCCCACCAGAATGGCTAAAACTAAAAGGACAACACTAAATGCTGGGGGAGCTCTGGTAGCATAGTGCCTAAGGCACTTGACTGCTAACCAGAAGGCTGGAGGTTCAAACCCACCAGCCATTCCTCAGAAGGAAGGTTGGGCAATCTACTGCCTTGGAAACCCAAGGAGGGGTCGCTATGAGTCGGGTCAGACTCGACGGCACATAACAACAACAACAACAAATGCTGGAGAGGGTGTGCAGCAATTGGAACTCTCACTCGTCATTGGTTGGATTGTCCAATGGTAAAAAAAGGTCTGGTGGCTTCTTATGAAACTAAGCACACACCTACCCTATACCCCAGCAATTACACTCTTGGCAACTGATCCAAGAGCAATGAAAACATGTCCACAAAAGATCTGTACAGGAATACTCATAACAGCTGTATTCATAATAATTAAAAACTGAGAACAGTTCCGATATCTATTAAAAGGGGGATGAATAAACAAAGAGTGGCATAATCATACAATGGAAACTATTCAGCAATAAAAATGATACACACAATGACATGAATGAATCTCAAAACCAATTTGCTGAGTCAAAGGAGCATTACACAAAAGAGCACATGCTATATGAGTTTATTTATATGAAGTTCTGGAACAGGCAAAAATAATATGGTGAAAAAATGTCAGAACAATGGTTGCCCTTGGATACAGTGAGGGCTGGAATTTGCTGAAAAGGGGCATGAGAGAAACTTCTTGCAGCGATGGCAATGTTTTGTACCCTGAGGGAGATTTGAGTTGCACAGGCACAGGGTCAGAGCTTAACATGTGTGCATTTTGTTGCTTATAAATTTTACCTCAAAAGAAAAAAAAAAGGTATTACAAGCAAATACTGAACTCAAGTTAATTGTACATGCACATACACACACACACACACACACACACACACGTTAAAGTATTTAGGGGAAGTATACCGACGTCCTTGGGTGGCACAAAACTACTTGCCAAAGATTGGCAGTTCAAACTCACCTAGAGGTGCCTAGGAAGACATGCCTGGTGATCTGCTTCCTAAAGGTCACAGCCTTGAAAACCCCACGGAGCAATACTACTCTGTACACAAGGGGTCACAATGAGTCAGAATCAACTTGACCGCAACTAACAACATACTGATGTCAGGTTCCCAAGTGGTGCAAACTGTTCGCACTTAACTACTAATGTGAAGGTTGGCGGTTCCACCTCAGCCAGCAGTGCCATGGAAGAAAGGCTTACAGGTCTGCTTCCATAAAGATTACAGCCAAGAAACCCTGTGCGGGGGTCTACTCTGTAACCCATGGGGTCGCCATGAGTTGGAATTGACTCGGTGGTAATGAGTTTGGTTTTTGGTTTTATAGTGATGTCTGCCACTTTCTTTGAAATGCATTAAAAAGACAGATTGATAGATGATTAAAAAGAGAGAGATGTGACTTAAGAAAAGTGTAGTAAAATGTAAATTACACAATCTAGTTGGTAGGTAATGTGGGGTATTCACTGTAAGATGCTTTCAACTTCTGGGTATGTTTGAAAAATAGTGTTCACATTAAAATATTAGCAAAACAATTATTCACATGTATTTGCTGGAATGGAAAAAATGCTTACCATACTTTTTTTTTTTTTTTTTAATTGTGATTTGGGTGAAGATTTACAAAGCAAATTCACTTTCCATACAGCAGTTTACATATACTTTGTCCCATGGCATTGACCACAGTTTACCACAATGCAACAGCTCCCCTCCCACTTCCTCCCCATAGTTACCTCTTTCCAGTGTCCATCCCTCCGTGGACTCCTGACCCCTGAACTGTCTCCCTGTGCATAGGCAGCCCTTCTTTCTCAATGATTGTTCTCTTCAAGGAGTGTATCTACCTCAGGTAAATGTTTAACTCATATGCCTGTCTTCTGTTTGGCTGGAAACCACAGATGTGGGTTCAATTCCAGACCTGAATGGCAGCTAGAGGCCATAGTCTCAGTGGTTCCACCAGGCTCTATCGGACCAGCAAACCTGGTCCCCCCCC
>NW_006922249.1:916575-922335 GCF_000298275.1 Orycteropus afer afer | reverse complement strand
GTCTCCTTTTTTGGTATTTTCACGCAAATTCTTCTGCTAGTTGGGGTTTAGTCCACTTCTATATCCTTCCCTTCAAGGCTCAGGGGTCTAGGATTATCTTCTGTGTCTGTGTTCATTCGTTTCCCTTTTCTTTGTTGAAGAGGGTCTGTGCAGTCTTTCTGCCTAGTCCACCATCTTGCCGGAACTCTCTTACCACACCTTTTTAAAAGTAGGTTATTGAATTCTTTTTAAATGTAACCATATCTTTATGTACACAGACACATTAACCATATTGGCAGCAGTGGTATCTCTTTCTCTCATATGGGTATGCACATGCATAATTCCAGGTGATTTTTCCTAGAATATGTATTTTTCTTTCTTTTGAAAAATGAGCATGTATACTTTTTCCAAATATCATTTTTTCCAAAATGACATTTACCTATATTAACTGACATTCCTTTATCTTTGTACTAAGTAAAGTCTAACCTCTCCTAATAGATAGAACAACTGAATAAATTCAAGTCCATCTATGGATCTGAATGTCAAAAGATTGATCAGTAGATCTGAATGTCAAAAATTTCCATGTTGGGAGCAAAGAATAATTTATAAGTATCTGTAACACCAATAAACTCTAACTGCTTGCTCTGTAATTGTCAGTACCAAAGTTATTATGAAATAAAATTATCTTAAATTTTAACAGAAAAATTGTTAACAAATAACATTTTAACTTTTGTGGGTTACTGATTTACATCCATGCAGAAGTCAAAAACAAGATCTTTTCATTTGGGCTGAGCCAAGAAAACAGAGATGAACAAATGAAGAGTCTCAGACACCTGTGCAGTCATATATAATGAGGAACATTTTATTATTTTCTCAGACTTCCTTATCATCTATTCACATTAAAAACCTAAGTTGTGCTCTCATTACTAAATTAACACATTCTATCCACAAAAGGATGTATTTAGATTTGTATTTGTTGGGCATGATTTTTTTTTTTATTTACAATTGAAATCATAAATCTACTTTGTATCTGTCTAGGCTAACTGCCTGTAATCCAAAATTACCATCACAAAGAAACTTATCTATTCAAATTAAAAGTGAGCTAGTCCCTTTAAGTACTCTATTAATTTTGTATTACTACATACAAAATGTGATGATGTATAGGGGAATATATTTATGTTATTCAAAAATTTACAGATATTAGATTGAGTATGCTACTTGATATTATAATATCAGTATAAAAGGCTCACAAAAGGATTTCTTCATTTTTTTAGGTGGTAAAATGTACAGTTTCCTCTCAGGTATATGAATACTTCTCCTTGTTAATACTTGTTAGACAGCAGCTAATATCAACAATAACATTACTAATAATTCTAAAAGTAAATTACCATTTAATTGAATAAAAGACTCTTATTTAATGGCTAACGAATGTAAGAAATAGTCAAAATGTTAAAGAAAATTTATCTTTGTCATTTATTTTCTTCTTCCAACAAGTGACTAAAAAAAGTACATATATTTCATTAATTTTAATAAATTATTTTATTCCTTAATACTTTCCCTATTTAATGTATTATATAAGCTTCCAGTTGTCAAATAAAATACCTATAAAATTTTTTTTCATTACTTAATTTACCCACATTTAAAGATGAGGTCTCTTACAAAAAGAATGTAAATCACAAACCACTGGAGGATATAGCATTTCTAAGGTTTGTCTATAATAATGATGACAATTTCTAACAGGGATTATGTCTACAAAAGAGTATTGTCTTACTGATATTCACGTAGAGAAGCAACAATGACGAATATAGTTGTCGAATCCCATTTGGGACCCGTCTTTCCCAAGATTATATACCTCAAGTGTATTGTGTTCTCTCTCTCTCTCTCTGTCTCCCTGTCTCTCTCTCTCTCTCACACACACACATACACACACACACGCACACGTGTGTTGCTTTCTTTTATAAGCATACCTTGTTTCTGACAAAATAATGACTTGAGTGTGGACTGTAAGTATAGAGTCCACACTGGTTTTCAGAGACTTCGTATACCCCCCTCAAAAAACAAAAGATCTCATTAACAATTTATTTCTAAGGCTATTTCTAACTCAAAATCACCACAAAAAGTTACAAATTTGCAATAAAAAGAATCTTTAGCAAATTCTGAAGGCATTTCCGAAAGTGAAATCTTAAATGTGTCACTAAAATATGCATAGGAGCTCTGGTAGTATAGTAGTATAGTGCCTAAGGCACTTGACTGAAAACCAGAAGGCTGTCGGTTCAAACCCACCAGCCACTCCTCGGAAGGAAGGTTGGGCAATCTACTTCCATAGTGACACTGCCTAGGGAAACCCAAGGAGGGGTCACTCTGAGTTGGGTAAGACTTGATGGCACATAACAACAACAAAATAAGCATGCATAGCCTCCCTTGATGTTAAGATATCCACTTTGGAGGACACCATACTTAGAGTATGTGTGTGGATAGGTATGTTTTAGCTTCCACATTTGTAGAAACTGTTCTATAGTAAAAAGAAATGGATCAGGCATGAAAGGTCTAGGTTCAAGTTTTGCCTCTGCCATTTATAAGCTATGCAAGTTTGAGTAAATCCTTTCATTTCTTTGAGCATCAGTTTCCTCATCCTCAAAATTAGAGTTGATCTAGACCAGCACTAATAGAAATATAATGCCAAGCCACATAAATAATTAAAGCCAGTGTTCTTTTTAACACTGGCTTTAAAATTATTAAAAAAAAAAACCATATGCAATTAATTTTACAATACGGTAATTTTTATTTAACCCAAATATCTAAAATGTTATCATTTTAACAGTTAACAATATAAAAAATTGTTAATGAGATCTTTTGTTTTTTGAGGGGGGTATATGAAGTCTCTGAAATCCAGTGTGGACTCTATACTTACAGTCCATACTCAATTTGGATCAGCCACATTTCAAGTGTTCAGAAGCTGCATGTGGATAGTGGGTAATGTACCGGACAGGGCAACTTTAGACAGTTGCTAAGAATCCTTTCAGTTTTTACAATCTATTACTACTTTGTCAAAATTAATATAGTAATAGAATTAGTATAAAATGCAGTACAAATTTATAAAAATCATAGATCAAATGCTTCCATACAGGAAACGTTCATTAATTTCCTATATTTGGCATTTTTAAACTCTGGATGATTTTTCCTAACATTGAACAATCATTAAGCAGTAAAGAACTGGCAATTATCTTCTGAACTCAAACCTCATCGAGAGTAGATTGCTTAGTCTGTTTAATCGGTTTAGTCTATTAAATAACTGCCAAGTCCCTGTTTCATTATATATGATGCAGGTTTGGCCTTACTCTGAAGCTTTAGATCCTCATATAAATACTTCAACTAGTTTCCTAATGAATAAACTTCCAAACTTGCTTTAACAGCAATAAAGCCCATTTCATCTCTGCTTTGCTTCTTTCTTATCTAAACCATGAACACTGTTAAAGGATTTTATAGTGGTAAACTAGAATAAAAACAACCAATGTTCAATAATAGATACCCTCATCAAGTCTGAGCAGCTTCTTTTTGGGAAAGACTATACTCATGAAAGCAAGTGATATGAAAATGAGGTTAAGGTTCCAAATGAGAAAATGTATAAACCATTCGTATCCTTCAATAATTTAAAGACTGGAGCAGAACTTACTTCTATCACTGGACAGCATTTCAAGTACCAATTATACTTGCACCAGACACCTTTAAGTTATTTTCTCCTGGTACAATTCACTTGTGAATTTATTATACCAAACTTTACAGGAATAATGTAAATGTTCTTTTATTACTCTAATTGTCTGAACCTTCTCTTTTCCCCTCAAATTTGTAACAGAATAGTAATAGCACACTCAAGTGTTTCTGTGTCATTCTAATTTTTATGTAACAGGATTCTTAATCTAAAAAAAAAGTTAATAAAATATCTGACATGCTTTATCAAGATACAAAAGGCATTTCTATAAATCTCTAAAAGTTATCTCAATATTATATCTGTAAAATAGGATATATACTTATCAATATATAATAAATGATAAATATAAATATATACTTGTAAGTCATAACATCAATATGTTGATCCCTTAAAAACTAGAGTAAGAAATTGCATTTGTAACTTTGCTTGTAAGATAAAATTATATCAGTTGAAGTCAACTTTCTACATGACTTATATTATTTAAGGAGCATTTGGCAGAGCCAGCCTTCACTGCCATGTAATACTGACTCATTTCTGGAGAAAAAAAAAAGGTAAATGTTATGTTGCAGTAAACCCCTAAGCAATTATGTATGACATGTCACAGGCCAATGAAGAAAGCAATAAAGGCAAAGCCAAGGCAACTCTTAATGTTGTGTGTCCCACGCCTAGCACACTATCTGGCACTAAAAAAAAAACCAACTCACTGCCATTGAGTCGGTTCCAACTCATAGTGACCCCTCCTTGGGTTTCTGAGACGGTGTCTCTACAGAAGTAGATTGCTCCATCTTTCTTCCAAGGAGTGGCTGGTGGGTTTGAACCGCCAGCCTTCTGGTTAGCAAATGCCTTAGGCACTATGCCACCAGAGCTCCAACCTGGCACTAACGGGACAGTCAATGTTTGTTGAGTGAATGGCCATAGAGTATATAAACACTGTACAGTATATATTTGCTATACACTGTGGTCTGCGTTCATTCTATGTGTATACAATAATTATTGCTGTCTTAGTCTTCATGATGTATTTATTTTTTTATATCAGCCTCATGTATATCATAGTGCCAATTACATGCTGTTGTTGTGTTAAGTGGCGTCTGGTAGCATAGTGCCTGAGCCACTTGACTGCTAACCAGAAGGCTGGTGGTTCAAACCCACCAGCTGCTCCTTCGAAGGAAAGTTGGGCAATCTCCTTCCATAGTGACACTGCCTCGAAAACCCAAGGAGGGGTCGCTATGAGTCGAGTCCGACTCGACAGTACATAACAACAAAAGTTGTGTTAAGTGCCATCAAGTTGGCTCCAACTCATAGTGACTGTATGTAGAAAAGAATAAAACACTGCCCAGTCATGTGCCATCCTCACAATCCTTGCTACACTGGAGCCCATCATTGCAGCCACTTTATCAATCCATCTTGTTGAGGGTCTTCCCCTTTTTTGCTAACCTCTGCCAGTTACATAGAAGACACTAAATAAATATTTGATGGGTGAATGAAGTTCGTAATGAATGAAAGCAGGAAAAAGATGTGTTACAATGTCACCTGAGTGGAAACTTAAGATTCTGACTTCAGAATCAGATTAAATGTTTCCACTAATAAATTTCTCTAGTAAAAAAGTAAATGTGCCTACATATTTAATGTTTTCTATGTAACTGTAATGTGTATCTATATTCATAAATATATCATGAAGACAAAGATACAGAGCGATAAGTATAGTCCTTATTTTGTAGAGAAGAGAATTGGTATTTGGGGGGATTAAAAACTTACCCAAGGAGACCCATGGGTCCAAGAACCAAATACCAAATCCACATCCATAAGTCTTCCAACCTCAAGAAACCTGAAGCTAGTTAGGGATCATAGCTAAAGTCAAAATTGAGAAAGCAGTTCTACTCTGCCTCATAGGGTCACTATGAGTAGCACAGAGTAGCAGGCCGGAAGAGCAGGAGAAAGGGGTAAAACCCAGGGAGCCAAAGAGAAGAGCAATCAGCCGAAGGGATTAGGTGAGGAGGGGAAACTCGGGGACGCCCAAGGAAGCAGGCCAGAAGAGCAGGAGAAAGAGGATTAAAAGACAGGAAGCCAGAAAG
>NW_006922249.1:902793-913680 GCF_000298275.1 Orycteropus afer afer | reverse complement strand
TGTTTCGTTCTGCTGTGCATGGGGTCGCTATGAGTCGGAAACGACTCGACGGCACTTAACAACAACAAATGAGTCAGAATTGATTCAATGGCAATGGGAGTAGGACAGTTAATTGTCACATTTATCCAGTTACACAGTATAAAGTGGGAAACCTTTAGAAAAAATATCATAATTTCTGCCACTGAGATTAGTAAAACTATTCTTGGTCATTTGGTTTACAGTTAAATTAAGGAACTCTGGTGGTACAGTGATTAAGGTATTTGGCTTCTAACCAAAAGGTTGGCCAATCTAACTCACCAGCCACAAAATTTTGATCATTTTTGCAGATTTTTAAAACAGATGGTTGAAAACAAGATCTCTAATACATAGCTCAGTTATAATTTCAATTTTAAAAATAACTGGATGATCTTCATGGCCACAGAGGAGCTCAATATTACATGTAGGACTATGATAAAATAGCACTACATATTTTCATCTCATTATGTTCAAATGTTTAGAAGACTAAATTTGACACTAGTTGTGTGATAAATCACAAGTCTTTTATTATTTACTTAGCTGTTATTACACAAATAATATGTAACAACTGTTTCCTTAAAACATAAAAGAATTTGCACAATTTTATCACATTCTACTAAACAAAAAGATGGATGGTTAGAGGCTAAAATCTTTAGGTTCTCCAGTGATGCATTAACTAAATCAAAAAGACAACTTCACTCATTTCAGAATGTTTTATTTATAACAGTAATCTTCGAAGGCAGACACAAAAGATTCTACTATGCTTAGATTTTAAAACATAAATAACCAATTTAATGCATCACTAATGATGTACAATAGATGTCCTCTCGTAGCACCAATTCCAATAAGAAACTGATATAAGCTGCCAGATACTTCAAAGTAACTAGTTTGGTAAAAACAACACACTTCTTTTGTACAAAATTTCCTAGTTAAAATAATTATGGAAACGCTCACAGTCAGATACTCACTAAACAAAAATATTGAACCATCATTAAAGTATTATTTAATAAGAAAAAGAAAACTAAGTACTATCAGTCTTCAAATTTTATCTTCAGTAACATGAAGCTTTGAAATGGAAATACACCTCTATACAAAGAAAATCAATATTAATGGCAAAGTATGATATTTTCAAATTGTGTATTTATATTCAGTGTCTTAAAACTTCAACTGTTTTGTTGCTATTATACACTCCATACACACACATGCCAGACGCCTTACCCATGAAAGCAGTGCACTAGTACCTGTCCCTTCATACGCACACATGCCAGACGCCTTAGCTTCCCTAGCACGTATGAGTAAAATATTCCCCAGATTCTAAAGTTCTAAAAGTAAAGCTTAGGCCAGAGTTTCCTGGGCCTATTCTGTTATGGTGTTTAATATGTTTTTCGAGAAAAAGAACCTTAGACTTCTCTGCCTCTCATCATCCTTACTCATCATGGAATCCACAATTATACCCTTAATGGGGAGGAAAGAAAAGAGTGTAAAATTCAGCAAGTATTTTACAAA
The DNA here is from genome assembly GCF_000298275.1 of Orycteropus afer afer. NCBI lineage: Eukaryota > Metazoa > Chordata > Mammalia > Tubulidentata > Orycteropodidae > Orycteropus > Orycteropus afer. The sequence continues at coordinate 912,159 of NW_006922249.1, read as the reverse complement.
ACATGCTAATAAGATTATTCTTCTTGGCCTCTGTCATTTGTCAATTTGTCTTCTGGCCCACAAATGTCAGCCAAAATATAAATACAAATTAAGACATTTTTAACTGTTGTTTCTTCTCCCAGAGTAGCTAATCCTGGGGAAAGTACCTATTATTCCACAAGAGAATGAGAAAAAAGGAGTTTCCATTTCTATAGGCCACTGAAGAAGGGGGAGGGAGAAAGGGGTGGGGCTATCCAGAAGTGGCACACAGGGGAATGGTTTTAGGGTTCCTTTCAATGGTATTCAAAAAGCCAAAGACTTAATTATCTAATTTATGAAAAATATTTTTTTAAATTGGGATACTTTTTTAAGCCCAGTAACTGAGGGCAGAACAAACATCTGTAATGTTACAACAGAATTTTTTTTTTACTGAATAATATCTTAGGATTCATGTTTCCAATTAAAGAAAAATCTAAATGATTCAAGTCATGTAATAATAACATTACCAACAAGGCATTATTATGTATTTAACCCACAGAATTTTAGAAAAATCGGAAAAAAAGGTTTCTCTCCAATTAATTTGCTAAACTATTTGTCATTTAATCCACTACTACACATGCCCTACACACCACCCATCTGTGAGTTTGCTGTACTGCCATAGTTTGTGTATTGCTATGATGCTAGAAACCATGCCACCAGGGTTTCAAATACCAGCAGGGTCAACCATGGCAGACAGGATTCAGAGGAGCATCCAGACCTAGACAGACTAAGAAGAAAGGCCTGATGGTCTACTTTCACATATTAGTCAATGAAACCTCTATGGATCACAGGAGAATAGCGTTCAATTTGGTGCTGGAAGATAAGCCCCTGGGTTAGAAGGCACTCAAAGTACACCATGGCTGCAACAATGGACTCAAACTTACCAACGATTGTGAAAATGGTACAGGATTGGTCAACACTGCATTTTGTTAAGCATGGGGTCACTGTGGGTCGGCACCAACTAGACACAGCTAACAATAAACAGTATGCCCTACACTAATAAATTGACTGTAATTGCCTTGTATGTTTGCAGATTTTCAGTGGCTTCCCATGACACACTAGATGGAATTACAACTCTCTCTCCTGGTGTCTATAACACAGCACAGACTGACCTTTACCTTTTATCCTAGCCCTTGTTATCCTTTAACATCCAAATATCAATGCTATACTTCTAGCAAAGGACTATGTCAACTCTATGTGTCTTGTTCCTCTCCACTCAGTGTCTGGGCTCATGCCATCCCTGTGGCCATTCCAATGTCTTTTTCTCCATTGCCTAAAGGAAAATCTGGTTCATTCTTCAAAGTTTATCTTCTGCATAAAATTTTCCTATTCAACATCATCCTTGCTCTGTCTCTAAAACTCCTTAAACATTTTTGCTTATATTTCTCATATGTCAGTTATCTCTCATTTGCATTATAGATTTACTTCTGATCATGATGATAAATTCTTAGGGTCAACATCCATTTCTGATACACTCCTTTTGATCCACATACTCCATATTGCCATACTGTCTCGTATGTAGCAGGAGGCATTCAATAAAGGTTTATCGAGTGAATTAACTTTTATATAATCATAATCTTTTGTTCTGGATTTCTTCTTCCTCCGGCAGAAACTAGGGGCAGAAGCTGTTACTGCCTGTAATCTCCTTTCAAAAGCAACTAAGAGGAATGATTAATTTCTCAATTATAAATTCAATTGGAGGTGAGACTAGACATCGGCCTCATTCAAAAAATGAGGCAGTAGAAGCCCATAACAACACTAATGCCAGAAACTAAGCAATAGGCTTAAATGATAGGTTTAATGATAGGTTTTCCTTGTAACTGTGAAAAAGATATATTACATGTCAAAGTGTACACGGGAGACATCAAAATATAAATGAACACATAGTACACTGAAGTGTTTCATAATGATGTTTTGCTAAATATATTCTTTACTGCCCTATTGAAGTGGTCAAATTAAAAAACCTCCAAATTCAATGAGGCTTAAAGCAATAGCAAGGCTCATTTCCTGAGATGACATAAGATTTCCTACTCCGTTCAGAGTTCTCTCATCTATATAAATCCAGAAGTCTGTAATGAGAGAATTCACAAAATAGTTTCCCTTCATGGAACTGGCCTAAAACAGTGAATCGTATTTGAAAATTACTCATCTATAACAAAACCAAAAACCAAAACCAAAATAAAAATAAACACCCAAACACCGTGTCTTTTGTTTAAAAAGGAACAGCACTTCTTTTTTTAGCACATAGAGATAATGAATAAATATTTGCTGAATGAACAGATAAATGACTGTCTAAGCTCTGGTGGCACAGTGCCTGAGGCATCTGACTGCTAACCAGAAGGCTGGCAGTTCAAACCCACCAGCCATTCCTCGGAAGGAAGGTTGGGCAATCTACTTCCTTAGAAAATCTGCCTTGGAAACCCAAGGAGGGGTGGCTATGAGTTGGAAGCGACTCCACAGCAGTGAGTTTTTTTTTTTTTTTTGGTTTGGCTTTTAATTAGAATATCAAATAAAAACGTCTTGACTATGATGCAATGCTAATATCTAAGCATGTGTTTTAGGGCAAGAAACTGAAAGTCGGACTCTTGGCTGAAATTTGAGAAATGCTTCCCTAACCTTTATGCTAGGAGCTCTGGTAGTGTAGTGCCTAAGGCATTTGACTGCTAACCAGAAGGCTGGTGGTTCAAACCCACCACCACTCCTCGGAAGGAAGGTTGGGCAATCTACTTCCGTAGTGGTACCGCCTCAGAAACCCAAGGAGGGGTCGCTATGATTCGGGTCCGACTCAACAGCACAGAACAACACAACAAACTTTATGCTGCTTCTGGTTTTGTAGGACAACAGCTCCAGGAAAATCCATTATTCTTTGATGGTCCTGGCCTGGACTTACAAATCTTGGGGAGATAATCAGTTTCTACTGGGGGGGGGGGCAGTCTGCTGCGTTTCAAATATATCTGGAGAAAAAAGGACAAAATAAAAAGCAAATAAAGGAAAAATACTCCTAAGAGAAGGAAAATAATGTTAGTATTAAAAAACAAAAGTGGATCACTATTTGGAGACTCTAATCAAGAAAGCCTTTAAATAACATTCTGAATGTGACACTTTGTCTCAGGCTATTTTTAAGCATATTCCAAGCCTCATTTAATTAATAAGATCTCCTGAAACATTTTATATTCATCAAAGTCTAGAGAGAAAAGCAACCTACAGTGACAAAGACTGGTTTGAAAATCATTCTGATAGCTCCCCACCAGCTACTATCAGATATAGTAGCTTACCTAAAATAGAGTTGATAATTCAGCCTAGGGTTCTTCAATAGTTAACATTCCCAAAGATTCTTGGGAGAAAATCATGAATGACCACTGCAATACTCTCTTTACTATTTTACGTGAAAGAAATACTAAATGTCCCAAAACATTCATTTGTGACTTAACCGGACAAGGTGTCTCTCATTTCCCTCTTCTCTATTTTACAGGATACCTTAGACTTTACATAAAATATGTATTTCCAAATAAAACTGAATTTTTTAAAAATGATGGGTTTAAAGACCATCCCTTAGGGAGAAATGACAGAGCAAGTAGTGAGAGCCCTGCAGTCCGGTGCCTCTCAAGCAGCTTACTTTTGCCACCTAGTGGGGGAGGCAGTTTCATGGTCAGGTTTTGTGTTTTGCTTAAGGATTGTCTCCTTTAAAATCTAAGAGCAGGGACAAGCTTATTAGAAAATGCTCAAACATGCTTTTCCTTCATATTGGGGATCTGAGATAGACTTTTCTTGATAACCTTACGTAATTTCTCCAAGTTGGTATGTTCCACGTCCATTAGATTTCTTCCAAGCAGCAAGTTGTCATTACAAAGCTTACTCTAGAGAATTCAAGGTAAACTAAAATCTTTTTGTATAAAGTTATGATTTGTAAATCTTTTGGCTATTTACTAGCTGCTAATCTCTCTCCATCACTTACATTGTAGAAACTCACAGGACTGTGTTTTGATCCATTCCTGTTTTTCATATTGATCTGGAAACAAAACCTACACCTCTATCCCTACTTCAGCCAAAACCAGGCCAGGAGCTGATTGTGGAACAGACCATCAACTACTCATAGGCAAATTCAATTTGAAGTTAAAGACAATGAAAACAAGTCCAAGAGAGCCAAAGTATGATCTTGAATATATCCCTCCTGAATTTAGAGATCATCTAAAGAATAGATTTGATGCATTGAACACCAGTGACCGAAAGCCAGATGAATTATGGGAAGATATCAAGAACATTATCCATGAAGAAAGCAAGAGATCACTAAAAAGACAAGAAAAGAAGAGAAGACCAAAGTGGATGACAGAGGAGACTCTGAACCTTGCCCTTGAGCGGAGAATCGCTAAAGCAAATGGAAGAAATGAAAAGGTAAAAAGAGCTGAACAGAAGATTTCAAAGAGCAGTTCGAGTAGACAAAGCCAATTACTATAATGAAATGTGCAAAGACCTGGAGTCTGAAAACCAAAAAGGAAGAACACGCTCAGCATTTCTCAAGCTGAAAGAACTGAAGAAAAAATTGAAGCCTCGAGTTGCAATATTGAGAGATTCTATGGGCAAAATATTGAATGATGCAGGAAACATCAAGAGAAGATGGCAGGAATACACAGAGTCACTGTACCAAAAAGAACTGATCGATCTTCATCCATTTCAGGAAGTGGCCTATGATCTAGAACCAATGGTAATGAAGGAAGAAGTCAAAGCTGCAATGAAAGAACTGGTGAAGAACAAGGCTCTGGGAATTGATGGCATACCAATTGAGATATTTCAACAAACAGATGCCCCATTGGAGGCACTCACTCAGTTATGCCAAGAGATTTGGAGGACGGCTACCTGGCCAACTGACTGGAAGAGATCCATATTTGTGCCCATTCCAAAGAAAGGTGATCCCACAGAATGTAGAAATTATAGAACAATATCATTAATATCACATGCAAGTAAGATCTTACTGAAGATAATTCAGAAACGTTTGCAGCAGTATATTGATAGAGAACTTCCAGAGGTTCAAGCCGGATTCAGAAGAGGACGTGGAACAAGGGATATCATAGCTGTTGTCAGATGGATCTTGGCTCAAGGCAGGGAATACCAGAAAGATGTTTACTTGTGTTTTATTGACTATGCAAAGGCATTTGATTGTGTGGATCATGACAAATTACGGACAACATTGAGAAGAATGGGAATCCCTGAGCACTTGATTGTACTCATGAGGAATCTGTACCTTGACCAGGAGGCTGTCGTTCGAACAGAACAAGGGGACACTACATGGTTTAAAATCAAGAAGGGAGTGTGTCAGGGTTGTATTCTGTCTCCACACTTATTCAATCTATATGCTGAGCAAATAATCCGAGAAGCTGGACTATATGACGAAAAACGTGGTATCAGGATTGGAGGAAGAATCATTAACAACCTGAGATATGCAGATGATACAACTTTGCTTGCTGAAAGTGAGGATGACTTAAGGCACCTACTGATGAAGGTTGAAGAATACAGTCTGCAGTATGGATTACATCTCAACATAAAGAAAACAAAAATCCTCACAACTGGACCAATGAGCAGCATCACAATAAATGGAGAGAAGATTGAGGTTGTCAAGGAATTCACGTTGCTTGGTTCTACAATCGATGCCAACGGAAGCAGCAGTCAGGACATTAGACGACGTGTAGCATTGGGAAAGTCAACTGCTAAGGAACTGTTTCAAGTGCTGAGGAGCAAGGATATCTCCTTGAGGACTAAGGTGCGCCTGACACAAGCCATGATATTTCCAATCGCCTGGTATGCATGTGAGAGCTGGGCAATGAATAAGAAAGACCGAAGAAGAGTTGATGCTTTTGAGTTGTGGTGCTGGCGGAGAATGCTGAAAGTACCATGGACTGCTAAAAGAACTAACAGATCTGTCCTGGAGGAAGTGCAGCCAGAATGCTCCTTGGAAGCAAAAATGGCCAGACTTTGTCTCACCTATTTTGGTCATGTTGTAAGAAGGGACCATTCCCTGGAGAAGGCTGTCATGCTTGGTAGGGTGGAGGGTCGACGAAAGAGGGGGAGGCCTTCAACGAGATGGATTGATACGGTGGCTGCGATGATGGGATCAAGTATAGCAGGGATTGTGGGGCTGGCGCAGGATCGGGCAGTGTTTTGTTCTGCTGTGCATGGGGTCGCTATGAGTCGGAAACGACTCGACGGCACTTAACAACAACAACAATCCCTACTTTCTGATTGCTGCTGTAATCCCAAACCTTCAGTTATCTATGGAATAGCATCCCTGAAATTGAAATTTACTACGTCAAACACCCAAGTCATCATTCTCCAAAAGAACCAAATAATTGGTTTTCCTTCTGAGCCAGTGTGGTGGGCTTAATCAGAGCTGGAGTACAGTCTGGGGTAAAAAATGGCAAAACAGACTTTAATGTAAAAGTTAATGAAACAAGTTAAGCAAAGAGAATGATCAAAAGTTAGGGTCAATTAATCCATTCCCAAAGATCACCCTGCAGCCAAATAGACAGGCCTATCAAGTGAACAGTAACACCTGTGATGTTCCTCAAACCAATCTATCACATGAGACTGAAAACAAAGTTCAGAGGCAGGAAGGGGCAGTGAAAATGGGCAAATGAAGACAGAGGACCCAGGGAGGAAGCGAGAAAAGTGCTGTTACATTAAGGGGATCATTACAAAACAAAATGTGTATAAATGGTTGAATGGAAAACTAATTTGCTCTCTAAACGTTCATCCAAACCACAATAACATTTTCAAAAATAAAAAAAAGAAAGTTAGGGTCAATTTACTGGGCTGGGTTGTAGGAAACATGATGATCAAGAGTTAGGGTGGAGCAGTAATAATTAACAGGAATTGAGGTCAGTAACATAGGAAATTGCAGGAAAGTCACAAAGCTTAAGTTCTTAGGCTTGAGACACATCCAAGTCTCAAGAAGGCTGAGCACCAGTGGAGATGTTGAAAGCTTGGGCCTAGAGACGCATGTGGTAACTGCTTTTTCATTTTACCTTGGTCTAAATGGTAAAAGCACCCCCACATCCCCCATGGAGAGTCTGGTTGAGAATCTCTTGAGAGTCTCGACTCAAAATATTACTTACCAAAATTTCCATTACCATGAGTGGCACAATAATCCTCTAGGTCTCTGAGGCTTCTAAGTTTATAAAGTTATCTTTAAAGTTTTATTGAGATATAGTTTTAAAAAATTCACCCCCTGTAATTTTTGTAAATTTATGAAGTTGTGCAGATGCCACCACAATCTAGCCTTAGAGCATTTCCATCACCGCAAAAAGTTCCCGCGCCCGTTTGTCATCAACCCCTGCTCCCACTCTCAGCCCAAGGCAACTACTGATCTGCTTAGTGTTCTGTACATAATTTGCCTTTCCCGGAAATTTCATATAAACAGAAACATACGATGTGTGAGCTCTTGTGGCTGGGGTCTTTCGTGTGGCATATTTTTGAGGTTCATTATGTTGTAGCATCTCTCAGTAGTCTGGTCTTCTTTATTGCTGAATTCCATTGTATGGGTATACTACATTTTATTTATCCACTCACCAGCTGGAGGGTATTTGGTTGTCTTCAGTTTTTACTGTATTGTATTATTATGAATAATGCTACTATAAGTATTCATATATAAGTCTTTGTGTGAACAGGTGCTACATCATGTAGAAAATTTGTGTTTAACTTTTTAGGAAATTGCCCAACTGTTTTCCAAAGTGGCTGTACAATTTTATATTCCGACCAGCAATCCACAAGGGTCCCAAATTCTTCATATCCTTGTCAACATTTGTTATTGTCTTCTAAAATACATCCATCTTAGTGGGTGAGAAGTGTTATCATCTCATGGCTATATCTGTATTTCCTTGATGGCTAATGATATTGAGCATCTTCTCAGGTACTCATTAGCCAGTCAAGTATTTTCTTTGGTGAAATGTTCATTCCCATCATTTATCCATTCTAATTGGGTTGCTTTCTTTTTATGGAATTATAGGAGTTAGTTATAGATCTTAAATTCAAGTCATTTATCTATATGTGCTTTGTAAGTATTTTCTTGTATTTGGTGCTTAGTTTTTTCATTTTCCTACTGGAGTCTTTTGAAGTACAAAAATTTCACATTTGATGAAGTTCAATGCACTGATTTGTTCTTTCATGGATCGTGCTTTTGGTGCTGTATTTAACTCTTGGCTTAGCCTAAGATCATGAAAATTTCTCCCTTTATTTCTTTTAGAAGTTTTACAGTTTCAGGTTTTACATTTAAGTCTGTTATCCATTGAGTTATTTTTTGCATAGGTGAGGGTCTAAATTCATGTTTTTCAGATGGACATCTAATTTTCCCAGTGCCATTTGTTGAAAAGGCCACCCTCTCCCCACTTAATTTCCTTGGCATCATTGTTGAAAAGTGACTGAACATAAATGTAAAGGTTTACTTCTGGACTCCCATTCTCTTCCATTGAACTACATGTCTATCCTTACACTGCTAACTTGAATCAAGTAACTTTATTGTAAATTCTGAAATTAAGTAGTCTAAGTCCCCAAATTTGTTCTTCTTTTTCAAATTTTTTTTAGGTATTCTGGGCTGTTTGCATTTTCAAATAAATGCTGGGATCAACTTGTCAATTTCTAAAAAAGCCTGCTTTTTAGAAATTTTAACAGGGCTTTCATTGAATCTATAGATCAATTTTGGGGAATACTTACAAATTAATGACTTTTCCAATGTATGAATATTTAATCAACAAATACTTAGATCTTTAATTTCTCTCTGCAGTGTTTTATCGTTTCCAAGTGTACATTTTTGGTTAAATATAATACTTAACTATTTTCTTTTTTTTTCTTGACACTACTTTGAAATGTCTTAATTTCATTTCTGAATCATTTTTTCAAGTATACAGAAATAAAATAGACTTTATATATTTATCATGTACTGTGTAACTTTACTGAATTTGCTTATAAGTTCTCATAGTCTGTGTGTGTGTTTATTTCTTAGGATTTTCTACATATAGGCTGTCATGTCATCTGCAAATCCACAGTTTTCCTGCTGCTTTTTCAAGCTGCATGATTTCTCGCTCTTTTTTTTTTTTTTTTTTTACTAAGAACCAAAATTTGGACACCAGTTTACAGGTTACAAAGCATAATTGTTATCTTTATTGGTCATTACAGTAATCTTCTGAGGTGGATGAGGAAACTGAGGCTTTGAGAAATTATATGATGGGCCCACAGCTAATATTCAAATTCTACTGCTAGTGCTCCATTTCAAGAGGAAATAGGCACAGATATATAACTTTCTGTATTATCTTTGGGTAGAACCAATAAGCCTTTGGAAGGAAAAAGAAGGAGAGAAGTTTA
>NW_006922249.1:871668-902693 GCF_000298275.1 Orycteropus afer afer | reverse complement strand
CTATTAAGTGTGACAATAGCTGTAGGTTTTTAATCGGTGCCCTTTATCAAGTTAAGACAGTTCCCGCCTATTCCTAGATCGGTGAGAGTTTTTTAGTCAGGAATAGGTGCTGGATTTTGTCAAGTGTGTTTTCTGAGTCTACAGAGATTACCATGTGGCTTTCTCCTTTGTCAATATAGTGATACATTTATTGATGTTCAGATGTTAAAACAGTCTTTATCATGGTGTTTAATCTTTGGTATATATTTCTTGGTACTGTCCTACAGGATCAGAAGTTCTGTTCATTCTGATTTTTTTCTCTTTGTTGTTCAGACTTGATCATTTCTTTGGATCCATCTTGAAGTTCAGAGGTTCTTTCTTCTGCTATCTCAAATCTGTTATCGAGTCCTTCTACTGAATTTTTTATGTATTGTACTTCTTAACTCCACAATTTCTATTTGTGCTTTTAAAATAATTTCTATTCTTTATTGAAATTCCTTATTTGTTGAGAGTCAATGACATTTTCATATTTTAATTTTTTAAAACATGGTTTCCTTTACTTCCCTGAACATATTTATTATAGTTGCTTTGAGTCTCTGTCTGCTGAATCCAACATCTGGACCTATTCAGAATCAGTTTCCATTGACTGTTTTTCTTTCTGAATATGGGTCACCCTTTTTTCTTTTCTTTCTTTGCATGTCTTGTAATTTTTTGCTAAAACCTGCAATTTTATTTTCTATATTGTAGTAACTCTGGACTTTGATTTTTCACCCTGAGGTTTGCTGCCATTAGCGTGGATTATTCATTTGCTTATTAATTTGCCTGAACTAGATCTGTGGAACTGATCTCCTCTGAAGTATGTGTCTGCTCATATGTCCATTCAATTTTTTTTAAACATTTATTCTTGATTTTATTTTTAAACTTGACTTCCTACGGGTTATTTCTGAATCTGCATAGCTTAGTGGTCTGCCAATGATTGGTCAGATAGTGGTCAAAAGCCCTAAGCCACTGGAGCTCCTATCTTCTGCAACTGATCTGTGTTCTGGTAGGAAGCACATTCAAAGTTCAGGCAGCTTTCACTTGTTCTCTGAATTTTACTTTCTGCCAGGCCCTCTCACATTTCCTCTCTATATATGAAGAGTTTCACAGTCAGTGCCTACATATTTTTGTAGGTAGCTTGAGCCCTCTCTGGTCTCTTCTGCATGTGTATGCAGCCATTCAGTCAGCAAAAAATATGCAAAAAGTTTATTAATGCCGCCTATTGCTGCACCATTTCCCAGATTCCCCTGATAAAATTCAGCTAGTTTTCTGGTCCACTGTTGGCCTCAACCAAGTCCAACCTTCGATTTACTGAGCCACTACCCTTTTCTGTTTGCCAATGGCATGTTTACTATTATTCAAAACCCCCCTGGGCATGGGGTTTTTCCACATTCTACTTCCAATCAAGTAAGACCGCTCCTCTAGTACACTGCTGGTTTTTCATGGCTTTCCTTCCTTTTATAGAACTACTGAGCTGACAGACCTGGAGCTAAGGAATGATGGCAACTCCAGGCAGGAACACCACAGACTCCAACTTTTCTTACCTAAAGTTCAGCAGTTTTTCTATGAATAAATGCTTTTCAATTTATTGATTTCTTTTGGTCTTTTTCCAGAGTTCTGAGATTGCTGTTTTTGAATTCTGTCCACTTGTGTTGTTTTTTTGAGGAAGAGGATTTTCCCATCTCTCACTCTGCCATCCTGACAGTGTGCCTTTAAAGCTATTTTAATTGCTTTTTTTCTGCCATACTCAGATGGTCACCAAGTTCTGCTGATTTTTTCTGTGACATCTCTGCAAGAGAAGCTGTTTTCCTTGCCATTTCCAGAGCCATACCAATCAAAGAAAGTAGCATCCATTCCTGAACTACCGTGATAGAGGCCTTCCTCTCCATCACAGTTAGTGCTGTACCTGGTTGCTACAATGATCTTACAGACACTAGCATAATCATATACCTTATTCCTGAATGAAGAATCACGTCTTTTTTTTTTTTCTTTTTTCCTGCAAAGAACATACTGCTCAGACTAGCATTCTAAAATGTATTCAACTGCTCCTTGATCTTATGCAACTTCATTCATTCCTGGGGCTCCCACCAATTTGCGTTTCTTTTACTACAAAATATTTTTTGCCCACTTCTATGTTTGTAGCTTTTCTCATGTTGTTTTTTTTATAAGGAATGTCCTTATAATTTGTCTTTCAATTTTTGGTACATCAACTCCTAAAACAGGTTTCATCAGGTGAATTATTCTGCTCTTGATCATTCCAATACCCCAAAGACCTTAAATATTCATATATATGCATTAAATCATGTATAAATCATGTTGCCTTGCAACTGGCTCGCAGCTGTTTTTCTGTACACATTGTTTCTCCAACTGTTAATTACACTCAATGTGAAAGCTTTTATTTTGTTACTCTTTAGCATCCAGTATAGTAGTGGACATACAGCTAGTTTTTAATACATGACTGCTGAATAGATAATCTGAATTGCTTCCTGATTTTCTATGGAAAATTTTTTAAGTGCTTAAAGAAAAATGATCACTTTTGTGATAATATTAAAATGATTTCGTGATTAGTGTGGTATGGGTGCCACAATACGATCACACTACAAAACAAGATCCTGGAAACTTCTATCGGGCTATCCAATGACCTCTCAGTTCCTAGATCATGGGGAAGGCTCAGAGAAGCTGGACATGAGGCCATGATGGTAGGGGGTGAGATACATGGGGCAGCAATTTACCAAGTGGCATGAAAGTAAACATTTTAACAATTGCCATAACCCTATCAGTAGGCACAGACTAAATATTTCTGCCAGCAAGTAAATTGTTACTCTCTGGATTTTATAATGGTTGTAGAATATGTTGTCGTTGTTGTTGTGTGCCGTCAAGTCAGACCTGACTCATAGCAACCCCTCCTTGGGTTTCCAAAGCAGTATCACTATGGAAGGAGTTTGCCCCATCCTCCTTCCATTGTAGAATATAGTATCTATAAAATGAAATTGTCAATCCTGGTACTTTTGGATTTGGGTGCCAATATGAGAACAATGAGTCTAAAATGGTAGGCACAGATAAGAACAGCAGACCCTCAGATGCCAATGTCAAGGACCAGTCAAGCTACAACATCAGAGAGCACAGAAGTACCAGGAGGCCAAGACAAACCAAAAGAGTAAACTCTAGGTAAGTAATCAGGTATCAGAGTTCAAAGTTAAGGAGGTAGGATCAGTCAAACAGAAAATAAGGAAGTTCTAGACAAGGTCCCCAGCAAACAGCTTAGGAAGTAGAAATACATCCGTAACAAGGCAACTCTGACAGTCAGGCACCTTCTCCCCAAGCCGAATAATTCCTTATATGCTTCCTACTACAGGAGGAACCTTTGTGAGGGCACGAACTCTCTCTACAGGTGAGGTAACAGGAATCAGGTAGGAAGACTATCAGCACACTAGCGTAGTGCTTAAGGCATTTGACTGCTAATCAAAGGCTGGCGGTTCAAACCCACCAGCCACTCCTCGGAAGAAGGGTTGGGCAATCTACTTCTGTAGTGATACTGCCTCGGAAACCCAAGGAGGGGTCACTATGAGTGGATCCAACTCCACGGCAGTGGTTGCACTGTTGCAGTCTTTTAGAGTGAGAAAGGTTAAATGTTGGTTCTGGACACATAGTGACACTTCTTACAAAACAGTAGTGATATTGACATAGGTTTCCTGGTAGCACATAACTGTACCATCTAGAAATGGTAACAAAAGACATTTTTATCCCTACCTTACCCTTGTTATTTAATTTCACATATGTTAAATATTTGGGGGCTTCAAAATGCCTTCAAATTCTTTCCATCAGAGGATGCAAAAGAGAAGCTAAATAATGAAAAGATATTTTTTAAATATTTAATTCAAAAAGGCATTAGCTGCCAACTTAGAAACAAAGCAAGCAAGCCAAATAACTATTAGCAATGAAAGAATAAAACAGAAAAGTTTGAAAAATGACCAGTAAATGGTTTGTCTAAAAGGAATTTTGGAAATTGGGAGAAACATGACTTAATTGAAGGTATATTGCTAAAAGAGAGAAGGTTACAGTTTTTCAGGTTTAAATTCTGTAATAAATCATACACAACACCATAATTTTGAGTTTATGAGGAAGGTAATACTCTGTAGGCTGTAAAAGGGACCTCCAGTGGGCAATAATGCTCCCAAATCTGTGGCCTAGGGAACTATATTCCATTGATCGTCACTTTAAAAAGCCTATATAGGCAGCAGTTTTCCACTATAACTTTCACATCCATTTAGCCAATTATATACGTATGGTATTTATTGGTTTAATAATGTATCTGGTTATAATTCATTAATATGGACTGTTAACTCACAAAGGTTTAAAAATATTTCCCCAGTGATCTTCAAATCAACATCAAATACATAAATGCACAGAATAGTAGGAATCATAAATTCTTACCTAAATCTTTTCAATTTAGGGGAGACATTAAGAACTAGAATACTGAATTAAAACACTACGGAATTACTGGCATAGAGCATGGACTACGCAGCTCCAAAACTGAACAAAACTTCAGAGAGAAAAACCTAGAAAACACTTTTGGATTTTATTTACATTTTGTCTCTGTAAGATCACCAACACATAATCATTAACAGAGAGTGTGTTTTGAAACACTGACCTATAAGTAAGCTGAAGTACAGATTCCATAACCATACTGAAAGTTCTTTTTACTATAGTTGGGAAAAAGTCAGTTTTTTTCTTTTTTTAAAAGCTTAAAAGTTCACACTTTTTACTAATTAAAATAGTTGTTATTCATCATTTCAGAGGGGGAAAAAAGTGGGGGAAGAAAAGCAGTAAGTAAATTCGTGGGTTTTGAATATAGTCCAAGATTATTTTACAGCTCAAGTTAATAAGTCACTAGTGTGTACTGTATCACTGGATATATGCAGCCTCTTAGAAATGTAGTCATGCTGTATTAAGTATAAATGAAATTATGAGTCAGTTATAAAATACATAATACTCAATCTTCCCACTACCTTCCCCTATAACTCATTGTTGGTTCTGGAAACTGCTTATACACCTGAAATGAAAGATCACCGTAGAAACAAGAGAATGTTCCCTACTCCTGAGGAAAAAAAAAAAAAAAAAAACCTATGAGGTAGATGAAGTCCCAGCAAGGAGACAAAAGTAATCTTTGCTACAGAAGAATGTTCTTTCAATGCTCTGATGAATACTGATAAAGATAAATTAGTCCATTAGGGAATAAATTTGGTTTCTATTGTAAATAAATCCAAAATTTACTATCAAGTCTAATTGTGCTATATATGGGCAACATTTCCAGGAGAAGTAACTCAGAATGACCATGTTTAAGGTAACATTTAACACAAAAGTCAAAAGGTGAAAGCCTAATGTTCATCCTTCTAGTCCAGGAATTGGCAAACTTTCTGTAAAGGGGCAAACAGTGAATCTTTTAGGCTTTTCAGGACATATGGTCTCTGTGGTAACTACTCACCTCTGCTGCTGCAGTGGGTGTGGTTGTATCCCAGTAAAACTTCATATATATAGACACTATATATGGAATTCCATATAATTTCCTCATGTCATGATATTACTATTTTTATTTTTTTCAACCATTTCAAAATATAAGAACCTTTCTTAGGTCACAGGACATACACAATCAGGTGGTGGTCTAGATATGTCCCACAGGCTGGAGTTTGCTGACACCTATTCTAGTCCAGGGATGAGAAGTTGATTTTTCCTGCTAAAATACTTTTTTGAAGACTTGAATGACTTCCCTTACTGTAAGATATTTTTGTGTAAAACAGAAATTTTACATATTAAAGTCAAGTCAGGAGAAGCAGCTTCGGTTCTACAATCAAGGAGTAAGTTTCAGATAGAGGAAATATTTTGAAATATAAAAATCAACAAATTAATATTAAAGTATTTCCCCAAAATAAACATTAAAATGGACATGCCTTTTAAATATATCACTTTTAACATCCTAATTCAAAAGAAGTAAATAAAAGTCAAGTTATATTTTGAATCCTGGTAGCTCCACGATCCACTAGAAGCTGGCAATGGGCAGTGACCATACCCTGTCTTTTCAGACCTGTTGAAAGCACTCAGCACTGTGACTTGATACATGAAACAAGTAGCTATGTGTCCAATCATGTAATGTAAATCTATGTAATGTAAAGAATTCCAAAACTCTTCCGCAGTTACCTCTAGATTGATGAGATGGAGTTTTTATTATGCAATGTAACTTAAGTGTGTCTTTGATATTAACGAAGAGCTTTATTTGTCTTGGGTAATTGTTGCTCAAACTTACGAAGTTCATGCCTCTACAATTCAGAGGATTGTAGTCATGAACAACATTATTCAGTGAACACTGACATATATACTACATTGTGGAATGCCAGAATCAGGAGACAGCCCCTGGAACTTGAAGGAGTAAATTTGGGGCACTCAGAAGGAAGTATTCATAAGCATGCTGGATTAGAGAAATTAAAATTACAAGTACAGCAGTAAAATGAGGTATAAAATAGATTCCTAAAGATAGTTGTATGTATTCAGAACATGTGAATGAATACTCTGAGGTCAATGTTTGAAAGTACCAGAATCTTTTCACAAAAATACACCCTATAAGGTAACTATGGGGACAAAGTGGGAGGGGAGCTGTTGCATTGTGGTAAACTGTGGTCAATGTCATGATACAAAGTATATGTAAACTGCTGTATGGAAAGTGAATTTGCTCCGTAAATCTTTACCCAAATCACAATTAAAAAAAAAAAAAAATACACCCTACAGGGTCACCACCAGAGGAAGCGTACTAAGGCAAATATTCCACTCTTTCCACTAATTCTACCAGCTCCAAGTCATTCTAATTTTTTAGAAATCCAATTTAACTCCATTCAATAAACATGTATTGACTGCCTCCTAAGTAACAGAATGTAGGCAGAGAATATGAAAGTGACACTACCCTGGACCTCACAGAGGTCAACGTCCAGTGCCTAGACCAACATGAAAAGAAATAATGGGGACACAGTTCAGTAGCATAATGTAAAAAGTGCTGATGGAGCACAAAAGAAAGAGCGCTTAACTCCTTCTACAGGCTGGGGGAGTCCCTGGGTGGTGCACACAGTTAAGGTGCTCAGTTGCTAACAGAAGGGTTGCAGGTTCAAGGCCACCCACAAGTGTCTCAAAAAAGGGCCTGGTGATTTACTCCCCAAAAATCAGCCATTGAACATTTTATGGAGCACAGTTCTACTCTGACACACATGGGGTCACCAGGAGTCAGAATCAACTCAGTGACATCCTGGTTGGATCTGATGGAGATAACAATGAAAGTTTCCCTTATGAGCAAGGAGAGTGGAGCAGGCAGAGGGAACAGCCCAGGTAAAGGCATAGAAGCAAATTCTAGTCAAGAAATATACAATGGCAAGAATACAGCTTGGTTTTACTAATTTGGGCACAAACCCTTAAAGTAATGTAACAAATGATGCATATTAACAACTGCTACAGTTTATACCTCACACAGCTATTGGGGAGATGAGTAAGCGAAATGGTTTATTTAGAGCCCAGCACAATATTTGGCAAACACACTAAATGGAGTTCCTGTTTCTCTCCCCTTCTGGAATTGCTGATTCTATGACCCCACGTAATGTGTTAAATCTGCATTGTCATCTACTCTGTATGATAATCTTGCTTTGTATCTAGAAGTTAGATTATAGCAGATACAAGTATGTTATACTTCATGCTGGTTAGGACTTGGTTTGTTGGTTGATTTATTAATACCTCCTTTTATTTATATGAAGTTCCAGAGCTAACATGAACAAAATAAGGTAGGCAATAACAGAACTATAACTAGACATGAAGTTCTAGTATTTTTCCTATCCTACCCTCTGGACTTCATCAGTCTTAATGGAATTGATGAGGCTGTCTGAATGATGAGGAATGAAAGGAAAACACAGGCAGTCCCAGGTTCCGACTGAGATCTCTTCCTAGCTCTGTCTTTAGAATTTGTAGGGCTTCAAATGGGTTCTGCCTGGCTCAGTCATGGCCCAGGAAGCATGACTGGAATAGACCCAAATTTTTAAAATTAGAGTGAACCAGAAAGATAGCCAGAACAGGAAAAATTATAGGTCAAAGTCTTGCTAGAAACTTAATCTCTTACAGAAGAAGGGCAGGGTACAAACTGCACAGTAACCAAATCTCTTGCTCTCATGTTCTGAGCACAATCCAAAGCAGTGCTGTCCCACTCAAAGATGGTACTGCTTTGAATGTGTGACACTCTCCACACCAATCTCACTCATCAATCTCCTGAAAGGATTCACTATGCCTCTTCTGAGTCTCCCATTCCAGGGCTTTCACCAGTAAATTTTCCCATTCTGGGTACTGTGATGAATCCATCAAATTTTAAAACTTTGGGACTGTTTCTATTTTGTTTCATCAACCATGACAGAACCATTTTAAAGGGTAAATAGTTGTTGTTTGTAAGTTCGTACCCCGGTGGCGTAGTACCTAAGGCTTTTGACTGCTAACCAGAAGGCTGGCGGTTCAAACCCACCAGCTGCTCCTCGGAAGAAGATTGAGCTAATCTACTTCCGCCTGTTCTGGTTACCGAGCACTGCTCTGACAAGAATATACCACAAATGGGATGGCCTTAACATACAGGAGTTTATTCTCTTACAGTTCAGGAGGCTGAAGTCCAAGTTCAAAGTGCCAGGCTCTAGGGCTGGGTAAAAGCCCCTCAACCTGGGGCTTCAGCTCCTGGCCCACTGGAGCTAGAGGCTTTTCTTTACTCAGACAGCTGCTGGCTGCTGAGGCTGACAAGCCCAAGGTTGACAAGTAAAAAGGCACAGTCCCGATGTCACCAAACCACATGGCAGGCCATCAACTCAGGCCCATTCAAAGTCCCAAGGTTGGCAAAGCATGGTGGGCTGCTGAACAATGAATGACATGGCTACATGCATGGTTCAAGCGTGCCTAAGCGAGACAGCATGCCCAAAGCTGCTGCTTATATATAGGAAGCAGATCACATCCCTAAAGCAGCTACTCAGCTGCTCCAACAGATTCCACCATGGAGTTAGTTACCAATCTCACCATGGGGAATAACTACATCCAGCTGCCCAGCCACTCAACCAGGCCCAGCCAAGCTGACACACAAACATAACCACCACACCACCTCGGAAACCCAAGGAAGGGTCACTATGAGTCAGATCTGACTTGATGGCAGTGAGTTGGTTTTTTTTTTAACCCAGGACTGCCTGTGTAAAGACAGGGAAGAAAGTTTCTGATTTGGAGATTGTAACTTTAAGGTGACTGATGTCCAATAAAAGAGATAGAGAGGAAACAAAACTCAGTTGTATCTAAAAACGATGAAGGAAGATGTAGAGGGGGTATGAGAGAGAGTAAAAAAAAATTGGTGAGTTATACTAAGTAGAAGATTCCAAAAACATTTTTTGCACTACTACTAAGGATGTTGCTTTTATGAAATATATTCTCCAAATAGGATATCCTGACATATATTAAGCAAACTCTCACTAGTTCAATCTTAAAAAATAAATGTGCTATTTACTCAGCTTATTTACTTGATAAATAAGGATGACAATTCTTCATTGAAACCACCGTGAATACAATTGTTAAATTTCACAAGATTATTGGTTCACTGAGTACTGAAACTATTAGTTTATTATCTTTGAATGCTCTGTTATCTAGTGCAATACTAGCCACATAATTGTTCACAGTCAACAGTTTGCTGAAGGAACTAGTATCTGAAAATTAAAACTACTGTTTTTATTCTGACAATTAAACATTCTAAACTAATGTGAGTTTACAATATCACAAGCATTTATGGTGATGAATAAGGCAAACATGTGTAGAACATTCTTACCCAGACGCCAGCAGGCAACACCAACCTTACTGATGGCCCATTGCTGAAGATTCAGACGTCCCAAATGAGAATCTCTAGCCTACAGACCCTTAGGCCATTTTTGTCAGAGAGTAATAATTACTCTAGGAAGTCTGAAGGCCTTAACTAACTGTTGGCATTCACAGGTAATCTAAACCAGGCTATGAGTTAAATTTAGTGCATTCCAGTGTGGTTCCAGTGTAGAGTACAAAGAGGGAAGGAATGTCATCTTCCACTTTGTCTTGGGGTCAACGTACCGTGAGTAACCAATAAAGGAATAAATCTGTTTTTTGGTTTTTTTTTTTTAAGTTAAGTTTATTGAGTTATAATCCATATACAGTAAAAACTTACCCTTTTTAGTGAACAGTTCTGAGTTTGGCAAATGCATACAGCTGTGTTACCACTACCATAATCAAGATATAGAACTTTGCCATCACCCCAAAAATTCCCACATGCCCGTTTGTAATGATTATCTTCCTCCACCATCCAACCCCTGGCAAGCACTATAGTTTTGCCTTTTCCAGAATGTCATATAAATGGAATCAATGTGTAGCCTATTGAGTTTGGTTTCTTTCACCAACCATAATGCAACTGGCCCTGCTGAAAGCAAAAAGACCAGTGAGACTGGAACACAGTGAATGAACAGGAGAGTGGTAGGAAGCGCAATTGGAGAGGGGCCAAATTACATACAGCATTGCCTACCATAACAAAAATCTTGCATGTTTTAATCCAAAGCCATTGGAAGTTTTTGAGCAGTTGAGCAATGTGCTCTGATTAACTTAAAAATCATTTTGGCTACTGGGTAGAAGATACAGATGACACTAGATAAAAAGGAGAAAAAGGACCAATTTAGAGGCTACTGAAGTCACCTAGGTTTAAAATGATGGCAATTTAAACTAGAATGGCGATGTCGGAGGTATTGTATTTTAGAGGAAGAGATCCTGGGACTGGATGAGGCACATGAGGGGGAGAGAGAGAGGAGTCAAGGATGGCTCCAAGATGCTCAGCCTGAAGCAACAGGGTGGATGACGGTGCCATCACTAAGAAAAACTGTTGCCATGACCAGGAGGAAAGGAAAAGACGGGGGAAAGGAGAGGCAGATTTGGTAGGGGGAGGTGGAGAAATCAAGAGTTCCATACGTTTGGATGCCATCAGCATATAGATGGTATTTAATCTCATCTTTCCTTTAACCATTTTGCATATCTGTATTAACCTTTGATATACACTTAACAGTCTCTGTCTTGCTAGTCTTTACTACAATCGGTGAGTGCACTGGATGAAACACTCAGTCTCCACTTCACCAGTTTCCTAGGGTTAAACTGACACAAATAAAAGATAAGCTATAAAGTCTCAAGACTAGAGAGGCCTTCTACTTCTCACCTTCATATTCTACAAAGGTAAGAATCACCTCAGTTTCTGAAAAGCCTCCTCTAAATTCTGTATTTTTTCCCCTCAGAATACTTATTCTGTTTGTTCCAACTGCATTGGCTCAAATGAATTAAGAATGGAAGTTAAAAAAAGAAAATTCACTGGTCCATCTTTCCACCTTATGAGGTCAAGTTTATGCTGTTGGTATGGTGAAGAAGGGCCTTTTGCTTAGACAGACTTGCAGGATGAAGACAGGGTAATGGCACCACAATGGAGAAGAGCCAGAGGCACATTAGCAATACATAGTCTTTTTCACTTTTAAAGTCTTTTTGAAAAAAGTTCATGCAAATTCATTACTTTTAACAGTTGTTTTTGCACTAACATGTAAAAATAATGTTTCTATTTACTTACCATTAATTGACATTCCTTACAGATGTAGTAGGAGTACTGTGTCCCACTGCACATGCTGTGCACTGTGCACCCCTACGGGGCACCATTAAGGAGCTCTGGTGGCACAGTGCCTAAGGCATTTGACTGCAAACCAGATGGTTGGTGGCTGAAACTCACCAGCCACTCGGCGGAAGGAAGATGAGGCAATCTACTTCCGTAAAGTTTTACTGCCTTGGACACCCAATGGAGGTCGCTAAGAGTTGGAATCAACTTGATGGCAGTGGGTTTTGGTTTGGGGCTTAGGGAGCGCCATGAACATGTAATTTTTGTGGATTTGTGTATCGTAACAATTATCTGTTGGATAGCAGATGGCAGTACATGCCTTAAGAGAGCATCTTTTCCTAATCTGTAAAGACACTGTATGGCTAATAATAGTCCTGGACTGACTCTGAGCACTTTGGGATACAGACTGGGGACATGGCTGAACCAGTCCCTTCATTTTACACATAAAGAAGCTAAGTTCCAAAGAGGTCAAGAGCCAAGGTCCCATACCTAGTTCATGGCAAAGGCGTTTGATGCTAGTCTCTGTTCCCAGCCCATTTCTCTTTTACCGCCACATGGTCTTCTGCTAATGATGGGCTGTTCTTCTCAGGTGTGTTTACTGCAGCACTCTTATGTCTCTGCTCAGCCTATGGAGAGACCCTGGCTGGCTCAGTATCCCATGCTCCTCTTGATGTTTCTTTCTGCCCTGACTGGATATAGCGTTATAAAGGTGGCTATATTTCTAGTAGAATGTCCAAAAAGGGTGAAGTTGCTACACTATAAGCTCCACGAGGGCAGGAGTCATGTCTAACAGTCTCACCAATTATCCTTAGCACTCAATATAGTTAAATTATATAATTTTATACAGAGAAATAAAATACTCTCTGTACGAGATGTTGGACCATGGCCCCTCAGATCCCTACTGCAGTGTTTTCTGCAGCTGGGGCATGCTTCAGGGTAAAAACCTGAGAAACACTGGAGAGTTATCTAAACTGCTTTCCATATCAACATGGTCTAACTTCATTATTGGTTGGACTTGTTCAACCAGGAACAGGAAGTGCTACAACAGGTATGATAGGACAATCTGTTGTAGAGTGGTAAAATGTTAGCACTGGAGTGAAGCTTGAAAATCCCATCTTCCAGCTCCTTCATTTAACTATGCCAGGAAACAGACTCCCAAGGAGGTGATCTAATCCACTCAAGTAGCCATAGCTAACTTATGCCATGGCTAATTCCCCAAACTCAGGTTTTCTGACCACCAATTAGGTGCTTCTTCCTGAACACCACAATAATATAGCAACCAACATAAGATTACTGGAACCCCACAATGTTTGAGACATGGCAGACTAGAGAACTGTGCTCTTACAAATATGTTTTCCTAGGTCCTGATAGAGTTGGACAATGATAAATTATATACTTGAGGAGAAACACTATTATGCTCTTTTGTTCTCTCCATGAAAGAAGCAGTACACAAACAGAAGGAAAAACAAATAGGCAGACAATACTATTAGAACTCCTTAAGTTTAACAGGAAATGGACATGACAGTAGGTTGATTGTTCTGTATGTGAACGGTTAATTTAGAAAGCATAGCTGGTTAGTCATACAGTAAACCATGTATTTACTCTAATGGCAAGTTATAAATTCTATGACCTAGATCATCAGTCTAGTCTAATCTGATGATTATTTGTCTGAAAATATGTACTATCTTGTAAACAGGATGTATTCTCGAGCTACTATCTAAACAATCGAAGGAATTTGTTTATTAAGAAACAATATATTCTCCAACTATATTTCAGAAATACAGCTTTAAAAGTAAAAACTACAACATTGGAACTTCATTTCAATACTATCCCAAGTGACAGGACTAAGTTAATAGTTTTAAACATTCCTATGTTATTGTACATACACTCTATAATGTTAAAGTCTCTTCAACAGAGCCATATGAGTACACTGTAGTGAGATTCCAGTCTATCTGCAATGTTTTGCTGAACCATCCTCCCATATTTATTAAAAATAATAATAATCTGTTAGCACAATCCTTTCTTTCTTGTAAGAGAATTCTATACTTAAACTAATAATGAACTGCAAATTAGAAGTCTAAAGTAATTATATCTCCTAAATTGATATAATTTTCCAACACAAACCATTCTGATTTTTCAAAAAGCCTAGCAAATGGTGCTAGTGGATAATGTATTATGGAAAGCAAAGCTGTAAGTGTGCACATGGCTTCCATTTTGATGGTCCAAGAATTCTTAGCTGGGCCATAACACAGCAAAATGGCAGTGGCATATTATACCTGGTCATGGCTGGCTTCAATGGAGTTTCCAATAGCATGGAAAGTCATCTGCACAGGGGCTAATGTCAGACAGGTCACACACTCTTTGCCACTTTGTCTATCACAGTAGTGGACCTATAACAGAACACACGCAATCTTCTGAACAACACTTTTAGAGGGAGTGAGGTAAAACAGGTCCTTTCTTAATGAGTCTAGATTTTAAGAGATATTCAAATAATTTATGCAAAACAATCTGAATACTTAAAACTGTACCGGAGCCTTCCATATCTATGGAAAATCTATTCCATGTTAAGTATGCTTGAAGTTTAAAGGGAGTTTGGGAAATGCTAAACAAAGTGCTTTACATTATAATAGCTAGTAGAAAAATTCACTACTAAATGCTACACCAACCTTTAAGGTTCAGCTTTTCCATACTGCGTAATTCATTAAGGACTCAAGGGTAAGCATAACTCAAAGGTCACTGGATTCTGATGGAACCCTGTCAACTTGAATTTTCTCTCATCTTTAACTCTATGCGTGTGTGACTGCCACTTAATTGGTAGTGACATTCTTCTATTTCTGTATTACATTATAATCCCTATAAAACCACTGTTAAATACATATTACTATATCATGCTCTATTTGAAATTTTGACATTATAATCAAACTGAATTAAACTGATTTGTAATGTGTAGACCAAATAAAGTTTCCACAAGATTATTTTTCTTTTAGTTAAACACAACCAACCATGATTAAAACCACATGGTAGGACAGTCCACAGAAGAGACAGGGTATATGGTGGGGAAGGGAAGCAATGGGAAAATCTCCAGCCTCCCACTTACCTATTTCCAAAACAGTTCTTTAAAAGAGTTTTTAATTCTAAGCTAATAAAGTAGGAATCTTTTGTGATAAATTGATGAAAAATATGTCTATAGAATGGAATAACTCACACTAATTACAAGGGAAATTAGTTTTATTAGCTATGATTTGCTCAATTTGCTAATGTCTATAGATTTAGGAGCTCTGGTAGCATAGTGGCTAAAGCACTTGACTGCTAACCAGAAGGCTGGCGTTCAAACCCCCCAGCCACTCCTCGGAAGGAAGGTTGGGCAATCTACTTCCGTAGTGATACCGCCTCGGAAACCCAAGGAGGGGTCCTATGAGTCGGGTCCAACTCGACAGCAACATAACAACAACAACATAGATTTAGGATAAACACATGGATGAAAATCTTGAATTGTGAGGAAGACCATTAAATATTGTGGTAGTTAAGAGACTCTGTCAACTTGGCCTGGCCATGGTTTTGAGTGGCTTGGCAGCTGGCTGTAGTTACTCCCCATGACGAGACTGTAATCACCTCTGTGGTAGAATCTTCTGTGAGACCTGAACCAGTGGAAGGGGTGTGGTCTTCAGGCTACAGCCTGTTTCCAGCATATATGGAGCGGCTTTGAGAAAGGTCCCTAACTTTCTGGCACATTTTGGGCTGTGTTGCCTGCTGGTGTTGGGATTATTCCTGGACTTGAACCAGTGGCCTGCTGTGTTGTCTGCTGACCTTGGATTCGTCAGCCTCAGCAGCCAGCAGCTGCATGAGTTAGAAGACAGCTCCAGCTCCAGTGGGCCTGGAACAAGAGGCAGAGGTAAAGCCCAAGGTCAAGTGGCCTTCACCCAGTACCTAGAGCCAGCACTCTGGATTCAGGTTTCTAGCCTCCTAAACTGTAAAAGAATAAATTCCCGTTTGTTAAAGCCATCCACTTGTAGTATTTCTGTTATAGCAGCACTAGAGAACTAAGACAAATACATTAGTTGCTTGTCTGAAGTTTTATTCTAATAGCTGAACAATGTCTATATACATAAGCACGGATTATGTATACAGACTATAATTACAGATTACAGCCCACATATATTTTACCATGTTTGGGCATTCTACTTCCGTAGTGATACTGCCTCGGAAACCCAAGGAGGGGTTGCTATGAGTCGGATCCGACTCGACAGCAGTGAGTTTTTGTTTTTTTTTCTGTAGCTGACTGAAGAATACAACCATATGAACCCTAGTCTAATAGTAATTTGACATTTTTAAGCAATTAGAGTTGATAAGAATGGTCATCGGTTTCCGTGGAGGTAGGAAAACTTTTCCCTAGAAATCCATAGTAGTTTAGAGGTCAAAGAAAGTCAATATACAAAGCCCTGCTTCCAAATAACTTTAAAGATTTTGTTATAAAAATATTTTGCCAAGTCAACTTTGGGAAAAAAGATTTGACAACAGTTCTAATTTACTGTGCTGTATTTCCTGAGCAAATTAAAAGCTCCCTTGGTATGTATCAATTCAGGAATGTGGAAGTGTTGTTTATTGTGCTTCAGTTAGATATGATGAGGAAAAATGAAACTTACAAGGGGTTTATGCAAAACCCAAAAATGGTGACAGTCTAATAACTACAGTTCATAATCTTTTATGGTACAATTAAAGTATTATGTCTGATATAATGCTATTCTAAAAATGCTCTTTTCTTAATTTAGTAAACTAAAACCACCTTTTGAAATCAATTGAAAGTCTGTAAGAAAGACAAGGCATTCTCCTAAATATACAAAGTGACACTGAGCAAGCTTATCTGTCAGCCAATTTATTACTGTTCTGTTCTTTCTCCTAGAGAAATAAAAATTAGAAAGGACAAAAATGCCACGAAGACAATTCTAGTCAAAAAGATAAGCTTCAGACTTCATTTCCATTAGTGAGTAGGATATTATTATTAAAAGATCTAACTTTTAACTGTATTCACTGTGAGCCTGCAAGTACCTAAAAAAATAATAGTGTCCTACAGACATTCAATATTGTAAACATATATAACTCACATATAAAAAATAAATATAAAAGTGCAAGTTAGCACACAGATCCAAAGAAGACTTCACAGCATCCAGTGAATGTAACAGAGACTATCAGATGTTCTCTAATATTTCTTCATGGTAATTCTTAGCTGGGCACTTGAATGCTCAGAATAAAAATCACATTTCCCAGGCTTCCTTGTAGCTGCAACTGCACCTATGACTAAGTAGAATAGAAATCAAAGCATCCTTTGGTAGCTTTCCGGAAACTTTTAAAGGAGACTTCAGACACGTGTCTTTTGCTGATTTTCTTTACCCATTTCACCAACTTGCTGCTTAGAATATGAGCATCACTGTCTTAGGCTGGATTATCTAGAGAAGTAAAATCAGTGAAGCTTATATATGTATAGTTATAGATAGATAGATAGATAGATAGATAGATAGATAGATAGGGAAATTTATCTCAAGGAAATGGCTCATACAGTTGTAGAAGCTGACAAGTCCCAAACCCGTGGGTCAAATGTCAAGCTGGAGGCTTCTCCTGACTTGTGCAGGTGCCAATGTACTCAAGATCAGCAAGCAAAACGGCAGATTGCTGGCTCACAGGCTGTGAAGATAACAATCCCATGATAGGCAGGTCACTAACTGAAGTCCAAGAACCAGAGATGATGGACCAGATGCAGAAGAACTTTCTCAGATCTCTCTCTCTCTCTCTCTCTCTCTCTCACACACACACACACACACACACACATATGTACATATATATTTATGAATTGAATGAAGTAGGCCACAGCCCTGAGGAAGCTCCCTTTCAACTGACTGGCTGCTCATAGCACATCTCATCTTGGAAGTGATTATATCAGATCTCATTATGGGGGATCACTACATCATAACTAATAAACCACTGAGAATCATGGCCCAACTGTACCTATCAAAACCACCATCTTTGACCATGAGGACAAGGACTGAATCCAAGAGACAGCACAGTGGTAAGTTGAAAGGACCCTGAGTCCCTGAGGACTTCATGGAACCAAAACATCATTATCAGTTCTAGGCTGCAAGCCTATGGACCTTGACATAAGCGAAAAAAAAAAAAATTTTTAAGTCACTGAGTTTTCTCTAAGGAGCTCTGGTGGCATAGTGGGTAAGGCATTAGGCTGCTAACCAGAAGGTTAGAAACCCACCAACTGCTCCATGGGAGGAAGATGAGGCAATCTACTTCCATAAAGATTTACAGGCTTGGAAAACCAATGGGGGTCATTGAGCTGGAATCGACTTGATGGCAATGTTTCTTTTTTTTTTTTTCCTATAAAAGAACCTAATCACAGTGGGATTTTTTCCTATTGCCCCAGAATTATTGACACTAGGATCCATGGCCAACCACAAAAAGAGCTCCCAATACATCCAATATTTGTTAAGAGTCAGAGGAACTGGTCTAAACTTAAAGAATACACAGAGGAACTATGGAAGAAGAGATATAGAGGAGGGACTCTGGATTGTTAGTCTTATGAGGATTACAGTATTTCCAGCGCAGGCAGTGCCAGTACAAAAGGGAGACTTACATTTCCTCCCCTGACTACAGGCTTGCTGAAAGGCCTGCCTGTAGGCTGCCTTTGGAAAAAAATCTTGACTGTTGAATGTATGTCCTTAGCAGTTTGCAAGTATATGAGTATACAGAGACTGAGCATGGAGGTTTCTGAGAGCTTGATGAAGTAATAAGCAAATAATACAGCTGAAAATATAGCTGAAAAAGAAAAGATTAAGGGAAACATACTCACCCCTGATTTCCATGGCCCTGGAGAGAATGAAAGAATTTCAGCATGAGCCAATGGGGCTACTCAGGCCAACCAAAGTGACACGCACTGACAGAGAGGTTTAGAAGCATGAACCACTGCTAAAGCCCAAAGGAAACATGGCTGCCCCTCAGGGTCATGAGGAACTGGGGAGAAACTGAACACTGCCCATGAAAATCATGAGCTTCATCTAAATGGAAAACAAAACAAAACAAAACAAACTCACTGTCGTTGAGTCGTATCTGACTCATAGCAACCCCTTCTTGGGTGTCCAAGGCAGGAGGAGATTGCTCAACCTTCCTTCTGAGGAGTGGCTGGTGGGTTTGAACCACTAGCTTTCTGGTTAGCAGTCAAATGTCTTAGGCACTATGCCATCAGAGCTCCCAAAAAGAAAACAGCAGTGGATAAAACCAGATTGAGCTGCGTGGGACCTTCCCCTACCAATAGGTGACACTGGTCCCCCTCCATTCCGACATCAGAGGAGTTACGCCATGAAACAGAAGTGGAGTGTGCAAGAAGGTGTCTTAAAACCAGGTCAAGCCCCTACTGCACCAAGTGAGTGAGAGGAAGAGAAAAGAGATCAATGTCCATACTCCCTCTTCAAGTCTCTCGAGTCAAAACAACTGGTTGCAATGTAGGGATATGATCATGAGTTTTACACTGAACTGGACTAGACTTTTAAGTACGTAAGATAACCAGAAATTAGGGAATTTGCCAAAGATATATCAAAAGAACATGAATAAAAGATTTCACAAAGCACGGAGCAAAAGGATTAATGGAAAAATATAAAATCACTTCAAGTTATACCACACTGCACTGACAATGCTCAATAAACCAGATAAAAAATATGTGAAAAAATATATGAAACTATTACTTGAGAAGAACTCAATTTTGAATTCAACAAAAAATAATAATATACTGATAAAAGCCCTAAAAAAGACCTATACGTATATGATCATATGCTTAATTAAAAAAAATAAGTTTGAAATGGCTCTCTTTAGTTACATTATTTTCTTCTTGGAAATAAAAAAACATTAGAGTTCATAAACTGGTGAATTAAAAAAAGAAATCCCATTTTGAAATTCTTCTTTCTTAATCTAAAAATGCTTCCTATGACTCAAAGCATCAGCAGGAGTCAGAATCTTAGAACACCAGGTTGAAATAAGTAGGATAATAAAGTCCCATTATGTTCTTAATGCACAAATCTTCAGGATTGACAAGGCAAAATCTTTCTGCTAGAACAAAAAAAAAGAGAGTGTGCTTTGACAAATGTGGCCCTAAAAATTTCAATATACTAATGTCATAGGACCTTGATTTTGATGAAATAAAAATGAAAAAAAGGTAATTTTTGTAATTCTAAAAGATACAAAAGTCGCTTCCTGTGTTTACTTTTAAGATGTACTGTTCATTAATCATACTGTTCCACTTTAGTATTCTAAAATATAAACAGCGAATCTTGGTTTTTATAATGCCTTAGTACATCTTCTGAATTTATAATACCATCAACTATTATACATTGACATTTTATTTCCTCCATCTCATGGATTTACAAAAATTTTCCACTAAAAAGTAGGTTGACATATGTCAGTTAAATAACGTGGCTTCCTTTGAAATTTGCAAATTTATAATAATTTTTATTTTAAAGTAAGTTTACTAATTAGATTTATAATCAAATAAACTGAGACCATATACTCCACTACAGCATTCAATGATCTTCCCTGTTACAGATTTCTTTTTCCTAAAAGGAAAGGCTCCAAACATTTCAAATATTCATATAATTTAAGGGAAAAACAAAACTAAACTTTATAAGCACTAGGCTAATTTACATACAAAGCTACTAGGTATGTGAAGTTTTTCACATCCATTTGAAAATGAGGGGCCATTCAAAGGAAAATTTAAATTCCCTACCCCCTACTCCAAAAAAAAGTTGAATCATACTGTTTCCTGCAGGGCTGGAGTTCCTTGAAGTTGCAGGACTACTAAATATTTGACTGTTCTCAGCAGGGAACTAGTTAACTGCTGTCTGTCAGATGTTTTTAATGGTCATCCCTGTGGGACAAAATGAGGAGGGTGTGAAAAAGACATATGGTTAAAGAAAGTTATTTGTTAGATCATTAAGGAACCATAGTGGCCCATGCATACATTCATATATGATACAGAACACAATCAGTGTCAAGAAAACATACATTTGATTACTACACTTCAGGTTCATTAACCACAGAGTCTACTTCAGAGCAGTAGGCAGCTATTCCATATTTGCTACTGTATAGAAACTCCTGCCCAGAAGAATAAGACAGCAAAGAGCTAAAGAGCAACAGTTTAACACTAAATCTTAGGATATTCAAAACATGCCTGATTCTTGCAGTCTGCAAACCAGCTGTACAAAAGACTTAAATCTTTATTAGCACAAAATAGCATGTTCTTGGCAAGGCATGCAACAGTTCTGCTTCATAAATATTGACATAATAAGTAAATTGACTATTAAACATTTCTTAACTATTTTGTTAGATCCCCTTCATGACATGCAAATAATTAGTGGTTATTTGTGTCAACTATTGTCAATAGTATTCTCTCCTTTCAGCGAAGATCCATCTGACATAAGCAGTAACATTCCTAGTTTCATGTCCTCTTCTGCATCCAACTTGAATTTCTGGCAGTTCCTCATTGATGAGGAGTTCTGGTAGCGTAGTGCCTAAGGCACTTGACTGCTAACCAGAAGGCTGGCAGTTCAAAGCCACCAGCCACTCCTTGGAAGGAAGATGGGGCAATCTACTTCCGTAGTGATACTGCCTCGGAAACCCAAGGAGGAGTCGCTATGAGTCAGATCCGTCTCGATGGCACATAACAACAACAACAACAACAACAACACCTCATTGATGTACTGCTGCAACCATTTTTAAAATTATCTTCAGTAAAATTTTACTTGTGTGTGAAAGTAATGATACTGTTTGATATTTCTGCATTCTGTTGGATCATCTTTCTTTGAAATAAGTGCAAATATGCATCTCTTCCAGATGGTTGACCAAGTAGCTGTCTTCCAAATTTCTTGGCATAGATGAGTGCTTCTAGCTTTGCATCCATTTGTTGAAACATCTCAATTGCTATTCCATTAATTCCTAGAGTCCTGTTTTTCACCAATGCTTTCAGTGCAGCTTGGACACCTTCCTTCAGTACCATCAGTTCTTGATCATATGGTACCTTCCTCAAATGGATGAACATCCAACAATTCTTTTTGGTGCAATGATTCTGTGTATTCTTTGCACCTTCTCTTGAATGCTTTTCTATGCTTCCTGTTCCATTCAATATTTTGCCCACAGACTCCTTCAATATTGTAACTCAAAGCTTGAATATTTTCTTCAGTTCTTTCAGCTTGAGAAATGCCAAGTATGTGTCTCCCTTTTGGTTTTCTAACTCTAGGATTTTCCACATCATAATAATTTACTCTGTCTTCTCGAACTGCCCTTTGAAATCTTCTGCCAGATCTTTTACTTCATCATTTCTTCCATTCACTTTAGTTACTCTACACTCAAGAACATTAGTTTCAGGGTCTCTTCAGACATCCATTTTGGTCTTGTCTTTTTTTCATATCTTTGTAATAAATGACCTTTTACTTTCTTCATGTATGATGTCCTTGATGCCATTCCACAAAACATCTGGTCTTCAGTCTAGTTCAATGTATCAAATCTATTCTTGAGATGGTCTCTAAACTCAGGTGGGATATACTCAAAGTCATACTTTGGCTCTTGTGGCCTTGTTTTAATTTTCTTCAGCTTCAACTCAAACTTTCATATGAGCAATTGACAGTGAGTTCACAGTCAGCTCTTGGCTTTGTTCTGACTGATGATACTGAACTTCACCATTATCTCTTTGCACAGATTCAGCCAAACTGACTCTTGGGTATTCCATCTGGCAAGGTCCACACATACAGCTGCCATTTATGCTGCTGAAAAAAATTTATTTCCAATGAGTAGGTCGCTGGTCCTCCAAAATTCTAACATGCAATATCCAGTGTTGTTTCTATCACCAAGGCCACATTTTCCAACTACCAACCCTTCTTCACTTCCAACTTCTGTATTCCAATCACCAGTAATAATCAATGCATTCTGGTTGCATGTTTGATCAATTTCAGACTGTAGAAGTTGGTAAAAATTCAGTTTCTTCATCTTTGGTATTAGTGGGTATGTAAATTTGAAAAATAATGGTATTAACTGGTCTTTCTTGTACGTTTATATTATCCTATCACTGATGCATGTACCAGAACAGATCTTGAAAATGTTCTTTTCGATAATAAATGTGACACCGTTTCTCTTCAATTTATCAATCCCAGCACAGTAGACCATATGATTGTTCCATTCAAAATGGCCAATACCAGTCCATTTCAGCTCATTAATGCCTAGGATATCTACAAGCATTCCATTTCATTTTTGACAACTTCCACCTCCAGATTCATACTACCATATTTGATTATTAATGGATGTTTGCAGCCATTTCTTCTTATGTTGAGTCATGCCACATCAGTAAATGAAGATCCTGAAAGCTTTACCCCCTCCACATCATTAAGGGTGACTCCATTGTGAGGAGGCAGCTCTTTCCCAGTGGTATTTTGAGTGCCTCCCACCCAGTGAGTCTCATCGTCTGGAAATGTATCAGACAATGTTCAACTGTTCTTCATAAGGACTTCACTGGCCAATTTTTGAGAAGTAGATCACCAGGTCCTTCTTCCTTCTGTCTTTGTCTGGAAGTTCCACTAAAATCTGTCCACCTCAGTGACACCACCGATATTTGAAATACCAGTGACATGTAGCTTCCACCATCATAGCACCATGCAAGCCACTACAGTATGACACACTGACAGACAATGGATAAAACAAACAGACAAAGTGACACACCAATGGATCTTGGCTAAAAGCAGAGAATACCAGAAAGATGTTTACCTGTGTTTTGTTAATTATGCAAAGGCATTCAACTGTGTGGACTGTAATAAATTACAGATAACATTGCAAATGGGAATTCGAGAACACTAATTGTACTCATGAGGAAGCTGTATACGGACCAAGAGGCAATCATCTGAACAGAACAAGGAGATACTGCACAGTTTAAAATCAGGAAAGGCATGAATCAGGGTTGTAGCATTAGCCCATACGTAATCTGTACAATGAGCAAATAATCCAAGATGCTAAACTATATGCAGAAGAATGCAGCATCTGGGTTGGAGGAGACTCATTAACAACCTGTGATATGCAGATGACACAACCTTGCTTGTTGAAAGCAAAGAGGACTTGAAGTATTTACTGATGAATATCAAAGACTACAGCCTTCAGTATGGATTACATATCAACAGAAAGAAAACAAAAGTCCTCACAAATGGACCAACGAACAATATCATGATAAATGCAAAAAAGATAGAAGTTGCCAAGGATTTCACTTTACTTGGCTCTACAATCAATGCCCATGGAAGCAGCAGTCAAGAAATCAAATGATGTATTATATTGGGAAAATGTGGTACAAAAGACCTCTTTAAAGTGTTAAAAACCAAAGATATCACTTTGCAAATTAAGGTACGCCTGACTCAAGCCATGGTACTTTCAATCATCTCACATGCATGCGAAAGTCAGACCAGTGAATGAGGACGGCCAAAGAATTGATGCATTTCAATTATGGTGTTGGTGAAGAATACTGAATATATATCATGGACTGACAGAAGAACAAACAAATCTATCTTGGAAGAAATACAGCTCAAATTTTCCTTAGAAACAAAGAGGCAAGGTTTGTCTCAAGTACTTTGGACATGTTATCAGGAGGAACCAGTCCTTGGAGAAGGATATTATGCTTGGCAAAGGAGAGGGTCATCGAAAAAGATTAAGACACTTAATGAGACAAATTAACATGAAAGGCTCAAAGACAGCAATGATTGTGAGGCTGGCACAGGACTGGCAGCGCTTCATTCCACTGCACACAGGATCACTGTGAGTCGGAACTGAATGGATGGCACCTAACAACAACATGGTCAATAGCAAAACTTAAAGCAGTGTCTGATTAATAGTAAGCTGTTTAATATACATTAGATATCTTCTTATTACTATTATAACAACACATCATATAATAATGTAATAAAATGAAAGATATGATGAAGTATAGAATTATTGAGAATAATATTCCCTTCAGACAAATGTTTGTCAGTGACTTTCTCTTATTTTTTTTCCCAGTCCCTTTCATTAATTAAAATCAACATCATTGTAACTAAAACATTAACATATATTTGACGTGCTCAGTTATGTACCAGTGTTGTAGCTATATGAATAATCTGTTTCACTCTGCATGCAATATGCTTGTCACATTAATGCCTCTAAAAAGTTTAGTGAATGAATTAAAATACATTACACAGATTGAAATCCAACTTGTAATTATCTTTTCTCTCTAATTTAGAGATTCTATGTTTGGCATAACCTTTGAAAATTACACGCCTGTATTTGGTTCACAAAATGTGGCAGCATTGTAGACAGAATTATTTCTAGGAAAAGGCACAGATAAAAATCGTCTAACAAAGGCAACAAGAGATGTGCTGTCAGCATTGTGAGGGTGATAACTGAATTCTTTATGTTTGTTCAACACTTCTTTGCTTTTCAGTTTCCACTGACTATGACAGTGAGGGTCTAGGGAGGTAGCTAATTAAAATGTAAATAAACTATGCACACACACATACAGAGTTACTTAGTTTTACATTTCCATCAAAGAAGGCACTAAGTTATTTGTAACAATCAATTTCATATCTCCAGGGAAAGGAAGTCCCCCCTTTTAGTGTACACTGATGTTCTGATATACTCATACACATCTATTTACACATGTAAAACAAACACATTAAAATTTGGAGGAATTTTCAGGGGAAAAAAAAAGACTTTTTTTAACAAGAAAAATTTTTTCTAAAAGAAATTATAGTTATAGAGGCAGTCAATATACTAACAAACTTAAACTAACACAAACTCTTTCCTCAATAAGGCAAATTCCACTAATTTTCACATATTGAAAATCTACTATACTGACTTCAAAAAAGGGACACCACAGACTATATAAGTCTTTACATTCTATAATGGTTTGAAGACTTTTCATGACGTTGCTTACAGACTAGATGAAATAGACATCTTTTCCTTATTCTTTCAGCTAACTAAAAATCCCGGATGTTACACATAAAACAGATATAAGAAAACTCTGAAAGGTGAAGAGAAGGCAGACTGGCTAAAAGCCCTGGGACCTGAGGAATAACACGGTGGTGAG
Source organism: Orycteropus afer afer (assembly GCF_000298275.1). NCBI lineage: Eukaryota > Metazoa > Chordata > Mammalia > Tubulidentata > Orycteropodidae > Orycteropus > Orycteropus afer. The sequence continues at coordinate 876,834 of NW_006922249.1, read as the reverse complement.
TCCCTAGGCTTTCGTTTTGACTCCTAGATTCCAGAATCAGTGTTAGAGATGCCAACCACCCAGAAATGTCAATGGGTGAAGGGGAAAAAAGCCGCGAGGAAATCCAGCTTTCTCTAGACAAAGGACCAGGAAAGGGATAATCTAGCTAGAAGAAAATGTTTAGCAATAATTGTGCTTCTCCATCCAAACACCATGGAAAAAAACAGCAGTCCCACCCTCATCTTGCAGCAAAGGCCAACTGGTGGTCTAGACTTCCACCCTCACTAGACTATAATAAAGTCCCCCAACTCCCTACTCAGGTGGTAGCAGAGAATTTCAAGTGGGGAATCTGAACTTTCATCTCTGTTGGGCAGTAAAGAGATCCTCATCCCATAATATCTGTGGGCCCAAACGAGACAGGCAGATAGGGTACCTGGACTTCTTTCACCACCATTAATAAGGAGATGTCCCTCCCTGCTGAGACAGAGTCAGGAGAAGAACAGCAGAGGGTCAATACTTTCAGCATTGCCCAGTGGTAACTGCCCCTTCTACCACCAAGAAGTCAATCAATAGAGGTTAAGTGGGGAACCTGAATTTCCAACCAAACTGGTCATAAGAAAGTGTTGTCCCTATTTCTTAGCTTTGTGATTAAGAGGAGGCCTATGCAAACAGGAGATTTAAATAAAATCCAGAGTTTCTCAATACAATACCCAAAATGTCCAGTATTTATTTGAAAATTAGTCATCATATCAAGAATCAGGAAAATCTCACCTTGAATGAGAAAGACAATCACCAGATGCCAACCCGGAGATGACACAGTTGTGACAAGTATTTTAAAATAGCCATCATAAAAATCCTTCAACAAGCAATGACAAACATGCTTGGAACAAAGGGGGGAAAATGTCAGCAAAGAAAGACGAGATAAAAAGAAAATCCAAATTAAAATTTTAGTACTGAAAGACACAACAACCAAAATCAAAAACTGAACGATGAGGCTTAAGAGCAGAACAGAGCAGAAAGTGGAAAGACATCTGTGAATCCGAAGAAAAATTAGCCAGTCTGAACAACAGAGAGAAATCAGAGAAAAAAATACAGAGGGTCTTAAGAACTTGTGGGATCATAACAAAAGACCTATCATTTGTGGCATCACAGTCCCAGAAAGAGAAGGGACAGTGGGTGAATTCAAAGAAGTAATGCTACAAATTTACCAAATTTGGCTAAAGATATACACCTACAGATTCAAGAGGCTGAGCAAACCTCAAACAGGATAAATCTAAAGAAGTGCACACCAAGACACATGATAATCAACTTCTGAAAACTAAAGAGAAGGAAATATCTTGAAGGCAGTTAGATACTCCTGACTTACAAAGAAAAACAATTAGAATTACAGCAGATTTCTCAAAGAAACCAAGCAGGCCAAAAAGAATTGGCACGCTTTTCAAGTGCTGAAAGAACAGAATTGTTAACTCAGAATTTTATGTCCAGCAATAACATCCTTAATGCAAGAAAAGGAAATCATGACATTCTCAGATGAAGAAAAACGAATTTTTTTTTTGCCAGCAGACCTACTGTAAAAGAATAGCTAACATAAGCTTTTGAAACAGAAAGAAAATGATAAAAGAATTTTGGAAAGAAGGAAACTTGGAACTCTGAAAGGAAGGAAGAAAACACAAAGGAAAGAGTAAAAATATTGATAAATACTACGGATTTTCCTTCTCATCTTAAAACTTTCCAAATTATGTTTGACTTTTGAGGCAAAAATTATAATACTGATGTGGTACTCAATGCATGTAGAGTAAATATTTAAAACAATTACATTATCAACAGCGTAACAGGCACCAAGAAGGGCACCAAGTACTTCCGTGGTATTCTTAACCAAAAGTGAATCATCTCAGTCTAATCACAAGAAAACATCAGACAAACCAAAACTGAAGAACATTCTACAAAATATCTGGGCAGTACTCTTTCAAATGTTAAGGCCATGACAGACTGAAGAACTGTTACTGATTGGAACAGACATAAAAGCTGCACAAAATGTGGGGCCCTGGAACAGAGAAAGAGTGTGAGAAGAAAAACTGGCAAATTTTGAATACAATCTGTAAACTGATTAACAGTATTTTATCATCATTAATTTCTTGATAATTATACTAGTTACATAAAACAATATTATCCTTTGTACTATTTTCCTATTTTCTATAAGTCTAAAATAGTTTTAAGGCTATTAATAACACAAAAGAAAAGCCCTGATGCTTTAGAATTAAGGAGACTTTGAAAGGAGCTAAGAATCCATTAGAGTTGATAATAAACTTTTTCTATGCATATTTGTATTCTATACTAAAAGAATCTTCAAAGAACAGGAAAAGGGGATCAGTGGAGATGAAATTTTCTCTCAATTAGATCTAAGGAAAAAAACAAAACTAGGGTAATGTGGTAAATACAAAGCTATAACTGGTAAATACAAAGCTAAACTCTTTCTACCTCTGATATGGGAAGGAAAAACAATGTAGAAAAACTTCTTGAATAAAAGCCTAGAAACTTTATCCAAAGCACCACAAAAAAGAAGAGTTAAGAGTTACTCCTTAATTCAGAGTTTTAGAGAAAAAAAAAATTACTATCATATAAAAATTATAATATGCAGCTTAGTAATGGGAACCCAAAACTTGAACCAAGCAACATCAACATCAGTAAATGCTACTTGATTTGCAAAACTAAGAAATAAGTTTATAGGTTAAACCTTAAGTCCAAATGGGTAGCAAACATCATCTATGACATAATTTTTAGCTACTCCCATTTTTACTCCAAGGAGTACTAGTATCACTATCTCTACTTTGTCTTCTTACCGTTCCCTTCATTACAGTTTCCATTGAAACCACTGCAGCAATAACCTCCTTAAATACCAACTCTTAGTGCTCTATCTGCAGCATTTTACACGTAGACTTAATTCTCTCTCCAACTTTTTCTTCTCTTGGCTTCTGGGATGGTAATCTCTCCCGGATCTCCACTTACTTCTCTGACTTTTTTTCCCCCAGACTTCTTTTCTCAGAGTGTTTCCCAGTGTTCTGTCTATGGCCGACTTGCGTATTTTTATTACTATAAAGTCCTTTCCTGAGCAAATCTATTTATCCATCCCTAAACTGATGACTACTAAATATTTCTATTTAACTCAGAAACCCTCCATGTGCTCTAGGTCCACATATTCCAACTTTCTAGTTGAAATTTTCATCTCAGCATTTATAGGTACTTCAAACTCAGCATGTTCAATATTGAACTCATAATTTTTCCACTCCAACTGCTCAGACTTTTGTATTTCTTATAATTTCAGGGAAATGGACTACTAACCACCCTGTCAAGGAGCCCTACTGGCACAATGGTTAGGCATCTGGCTGCTAATCAAAAAGTTGGTGGTTCAAATCCACTAGCTGCTTTACAGGAGCAAAGACCTGGTGATCTGCTCCCATAATGATTACAACCCAGGAAACCCTATGGGGGGAGTCCACCAGCCATTCTGTGGAAGGAAGATGGGGCAATCTACTTCTGTAAAGATTTACTGCCTTGGAAAGCCAATGGGGGTCGCTATGAGTCAGAATCAACTTGATGGCAGTGAGTTTGGTTTTGGTTTAAACTCCATAGCACCCTTTCCTTAACTCATTCAGCACTCAAAATGATCTTTTCTGATTATCTACTTATTTTTCTGTCTTCCACAACTAAACTAAGAGCTTCTCTGGGTAGAAATTTTATTCTATTCATCTGCAAATTCTGACTGACTAGTGCAGAACAAACATCTACTGAATAAGTAAATAAATGAATGAAAATTCTATCCCTTATTCATTACCAGAACCAGCCAAATTAGGTTTTGCTTCTGGTAATAGAAGAACAATTCACATTAGAGCAATCATCCTATCAGTAATCAACAATAAACTAAAGGCAAAATATAAGAAACAACAACCTGGAGGTACTGGGAAGGAACCAAAAGCAGACAGGAACTGGAGAGAAAACAACAGATGTAGAAGGAAACAGCAAGAAGCTGTGGTGGTGCGGTGGTTAACGTATTCAGTTGCTAATCAAAAGTTTGGTGGCCCAAACCCATCAGCTACTATATAGGGAAAGATAAGGCAGTCTGCTTCCATAGAGATTTACTGCCATGGAAACCCTATGAAGCAGTTCTATTTTGTCCCATAGGAGCACTATGAGTTAGAATTGACTTAACGGCAATGTTTTTTTTTTTTTTTTTTTTTTTGCTTAGAAGGAAATGGCACTGTTTCCTATTTGTTGTTACAGTTTTACTACGTTCACCTTGGAACAGGCCTGAACTGGCAAGAGGTGGGATAGCTAAAACTCAGATAGAAAATTTGTAAATTGGTTTGAAGAGTCAGAGGGAGAATCCCAAATTCTACATATAAACTATGCCAAATTCTCTTGCTAATCCCTGAACCATACATGCATGGAGCAGACTCTAAGAAGCCTAGTTAATACTAACAGAGATGAACACAGATTTCAACTTCACATGGCCATGGAAAAAAAGTTTAGAATTCGAGTCTAGTCAGGTTAACTACCTCAGAAAACAAAACTAAAAAATATTCAGAGTAACGTAACAGAACACAAAGCGTCTAAAATATATCATCTGTAATAGAATACAACCCAAAATTACTAGACCTACAATAAAGAAAAGGTGACTCAAACTCAAGAAAGAAAAAACCAACAGAGATTAAATTCAATGTATCTTAGATGTTGGAAAAAGCAGAAGGTGTCTAAAGAACCTATTATAACTATGCTCAAGGATGTAAAGGAAATGTATGAAATGAAAGAATGCATAGGAAATCTCAGCAGAAACTATTTTAAAAAACACATGAAAATTACAGAACTGAAAAATGTAATACTTAAGATAAAATAATTCACTGGATGGATGGGACAGAAGAAAGAGGTAGTGAACTTAGAGATCAACAGATATAATCCAATCTCAGACTTCCAGTAAAATGGAGGAATAAGCAGACAAGCGACACAGACCCTCTTCAACAAAGAAAAGAGAAACCAATTGATAGAGATACAGAAGATAATCCTAGAGCCCTGAGCTTTGAAAGGAACTATACAGAAGTGGATTAGGCACCAACTAGTAGAAAAACCAGGAGCTCTGGTAGCATAGTGCCTAAGGCACTTGACTGCTAACCAGAAGGCTGGTGGTTCAAACCC